>NW_023458557.1:100325321-100326769 GCF_013731165.1 Rhagoletis pomonella | reverse complement strand
TTTTTTTTAAAGCATTTTTAGAATTTTCGCGCAATACTTTATTTAATTGGACTGAGGGTGCCTATTTGACATTTTTTTTGCTATGTAAGCTTTAGAAAATAATAAAATGCTCAGTACATACAACACAAGTTTCATGTTAGCTTCAGTAAAAGGAAGTCGGGAAAGAAGTTATATTATTACCCTCGTTTTTAAGTTTTATTCAGATTTCTAGACACATAATCTAAGCTGTAAAATAGCCAGGGACCGCAAGTAATTATTATTTTTTTAGATTCCAAATCAAAAAGAAAAAACTATAAAAATAATTTTCTGAGTTTTATTTATTGCTTATAAAAATCTAAATTTTTTGCGTTTCAGTTTTTTTTTAAGAAATAAAAGTGCAAAACAAAACTTAATTTTTAAGCTTAATTTTTTACTACATATGTACACATATGCACATCATTTTGTGGATCTGTAACCAACTAACTAAGGTCCATACCAAGGATGAGCGTTTTCGAGGGAATTATTATTCAAATAAAAAATACAATTTTATTCATAATATTTCAATGTTTGAATGGAAAATAAATTTTTATTCTTCATTCAGTAATTTCCATTCATCTCAAGCTCAGTTAGATTTATATTCAGTGGGATTAATTTTCAATTAAGTTGAGTAAATTACAATGAAATACATACTTAACACTTCTGCCAATATTTTAAGATTTAAGGAGTTTCGTAACTGAAAAACGGCTCTCAAGTCTCTAAGTTCTCCATTACACTTACCACAACATTTGTTGTTTCACATTCTCTTTTCAGTTAGCTCTAATTATTGACCCTAATTGGACACAAATTCCACTTGGCGAGCTAACGAAAGCAAAATCAATGCCTACTCGAAATTTTATTTTTAAAAGTTGAGAACTTTGATGCCAACTTTTATGCGGCAAGCAATCAATTTTTAAATTGGCACCTATTTACCGCTGAGCTTCCTCTCGCCACACTTTTTGCTCTAAACCCCATTAGAAGAAAACACTTTTCGCTAATGCATAACAATTGAAAATTTGCAAGGCACCAAGAAAATTGAAAAAAAAAACGAACAAAAAATCACACGAAATTCTGGCCAAAAGGGAAACATAAAAAATTAAGCACCCATGACGGCCAGTAAAGAATTTAAAGCATTGTAAAACAGCATTGTTAGGGTAGCAAAATAAGCGCCGCAACTTACCACAATACCATTAATAGTCCATGTCAAATTAGCAGCCGGCTTGGAGTATTTAATTGAGCAATTGCCATCAACCAAATCGCCGATACGATAACGTGGCTGGATGCCCGTAACTATGGCCTGCTCCTCTGGCAACTCTGTGTTTAAGCGGCGCAGCAGGGCAAGGAATAGAACAAGAAGAGAAAAAAATATTAGACACCAGTGAAAAATGGCAAATGCGAAACTGAAATTGTACAAAAAGATATTTGATCAAAAA
>NW_023458557.1:100318926-100325221 GCF_013731165.1 Rhagoletis pomonella | reverse complement strand
TATTGCGCGAAAATTCTAAAAATGCTTTAAAAAAAACTATGCCTCATAGCCAACAATAACCAAATCATTGCCATTAGGTACTGATCCTAGAACAAAATATTTACAACGCAAAAAATATTTCACAATTCTCATTCAAAACGACCATTTCGCACAACACGTAGCCGCCGTGGATTCATATGCAAAAAAAGCGCGACTAGCACACACAAACTTTTACGTGCCGGCGCTGTACATATATGCGGCGGAAAAAAATACACGCGTGGGAAAATCCAAAAATATGACTAAGCACCGCAATGCCAACATGAAAAATCGCACTAAATGTTTTGTTGGCATGTTGAAGGTAAAAAACTTTTGTGAACGGACAAGAAAAAGTGTAGAAAATAAAAGCTGTGAAAATTTGGTTGGTCGCTAAAAAAAAAATCGCAGTAACCACATTGGCCGCATGGGGGGAACGCGGCAGACAAATACCTGTAAGTGGAGAGCTGCCACATTTGGATGCGTTAGGGGGAACAGGTGCCATTGCACATACTATGTACATCTGTACATACATACATACATACATACATACATACATACATATGTAACTCAGGAAGATGGACGAGCAGATGCCCGCAGAACGAACAATTTCATTTATTACTGGCATTTACGGCTTGGCATGCTTGATGGGATGTGGGCCAAAAGGGCGCTTGTTTTCTGGGCATATTTTGCGTTTTCCGTGAGGTTGCTCTTGGGCTTAGTAGCCTGGCTGGGTGCATTTAAATACATATCATTGTATATACATACACATCTACGTACATATATACGGGTTTATCAAATTCATGCATATATTTATATGTCTAAGGGTGGTGCGTTTACAATAATTTTCACATTGTTTACACTTATGTAAATAGCAAATAGTTGTAAAATATTGTAAATAATTGTATGCATTTGTAAATTGCATAATTTCCAGTACAATAACTGAGTTTCTACTTGTTGTCTTGTTCTTTTACATACAGTCATCATGTGCTTAACATGAATTCTGCCGGCACTCTCCAAAAAGATATTTGAACTTTCAGGCCAAAAAATATGGAATAAATTTACATAAATCTTTTTGTCGTTTTCGTAGTAAAAAACAGTTTTGAACATGGCAACGCAGACGTGACGATATGTAGCTGAGCTGTTCGACAGCAGACAAATTATAGAGCAAAAAGGTCCAGATTGATTCAAATTGTTCTTATGTACATTCAGAGTTTCGCAATAAACCTTATTTTAGAAGTTAAAGAAATCAGTTACTCTATACAACAAAATTAAAATAAACAATTCGGAGTTAAAAAAGTAGCAAATTCAGTTCCGTGCTAAAATCGTGTGCAGTTTTTGCTTACGAATGCAATTACTTACAGAAACTTCAAAGTGTTTACAATCATTTACAGTATTTACATCAAACTAGCAATCTAAGCAGATAATAACTGTAAATAACCTAAACGTTTTACAGGCACAACTCTGTTTTATACTCTATACGTATATATGATTTTCCATGTTTATTCCCTTTTATTCAAAAGTTCAGCCTTTGTTATCGAAATCATCAAAATCGTAAATCATATTTTTGGGAATACATACATATAAGAAATTTTTTTTTTGTTACTTAATGCGAGAGACTGTTAGCAGCATATTGTTAAATAATCAACGCTATTTTTCATAAATTTTCGTCGTTGTATAACAAAAATCGTAAAAGTCGTCACCAAAAAAAAAAAAAAAATAATAAAAAAATAAGATTTTTAGACGGTTGAAACTTTAACTAAATTTGTATGAGCTATGAGACTGCATACCCAAAAATGTTCTAAAGATGCATGTTAAAAAGTTTAAATTTTGATGAAAATGTGTTGAATTTTCCTAAACTTTGTATAAAGTTTGAAACTGTGATTTATATGGCTTTTGTTAAAGCTTGAACAATATTTTTTATAGAAAAATATCTAAAATTTAAATAAAAAACCATTATAAATATTAAAAAAAAAAACAACACGTGCTCACTTGTTTGAGTCACTGTATTTGAGTAAAGATGAAAGACACAAGGATACATCCGACATTAGCAGCCTCGTACCGTATAAAAAAACAATAATAGATATAATTGTGGCGTTAATCGAAACGGGTTTAAAATATTGTCAAGTTTCGCATGGAGATGTTTGTCGACTCCGCCAGCAGGCATTCCGAGCGAACAGTTATTTAGTGGCACATGTTTAGTTTCCGAACTTTTACAAAGCAGGCTAGAACTCGAAAAGGCAGCAACATCACATTCACATTAACATCAACCCTCAAATTTTTAAATTTAATTACTAAATACAATAAACATTTTTTTTTCATTTGCCTTGATTACCTAGTTGAGTTTTCAAATTCCACAATTTTCATCTGTGATTTTTTCATATTTTTTATGTTTCATTACCCAGAGATGTGTGCCTGTTTTTTGTAATTTTTTTTCCCCAGAGGCTTTTGAGATATCCCTTTTTGGAAAAAAAATTCTCCATTTCGAAAAAATGGGCCGATCGTGACCTTTTTTTAACTATTCTTTTTCAAAACATAAAAATCGCAAAAAGTTCAAACACATATTTGTATAAAATTTTTATAAGCTCTTACAATTTCACCCATTCCGCAACTTTTAAGTATTTACTGCTACCAAATTCAATAGGATCTATTTTTATACCCGAGCGCACTTGTGCACAAGGGTATTATAACTTTGTTCACATAACGGTTGTTTGTAACAGGTAAAACGAATCGAGATAGATATAGACAAATGTATACATACATAAATGATCAGAATGGAAAGAGAAATGGATTAAGCGTGGCTGTCTGTCCGTCCGTCTATCCGTCTGTCCGTCTGTGCACACGATAAGTCGAGTAAAAATTGAGATATCTTAACGAAACTTGGTAGACTTCTTTTGGGCGTAGGACGGATGTTATTGAAAATGGGCGAAATCGGACAGTACCCACGCCCACTTCCCATATAACGGTAATTTCCAGAAATACGAAAACTGCGATATTTTAGTAACTACTGAAGATTATTCACTCAAAATTGATATTTACAACAATTTTTAGACGAAAAATAAGAATATTATAACATTTTGGGAAATGGGCGTAGCCACGCCCACTTATGGTTACATGTGTATATCTTGGTAACCGCTGCACCAATTTCTTCCAAACTTGGCACAGTTGTTGGTCCTGGTACAGCATACCAAATCGCCGAAAATTTTTAAAATCGGACAATAACCACGCCCTCATCCCATATAACGGTAATTTAGAAAAATACGAAATCCTCGATAAATCAGTATATATTAAAGCTAATTTTTTCAAAATTGATGGTTGCAACAATTCTTAACAAAGAAATATATTTGTGATAAAATTTTGGCAAATGGGCGTGGCACCGCCCACTTATGATCACATATATGTATCTCGGTAACCGTTCTACCAATTTGTACCAAACTCGGTACGGTTATTGTGCTTGCCACATAAAAGCAAACCGTTGAAAATTGTTGAAATCGGACTAAAATGACGGCCGCTTTTCATATGACCGTAAATTTCAGAAATGCTTGAAATTTCAATATTTCGACAATAATTTGGAAATTCGATAATATTTTTAAATGCGAATTCAAATAAGGTGGGGTTGTTTGACCAGCTGTGAATAGCGTTTGATTGTAAAAATATTGTATTTCGCTAGTAAGTGAGTGAAAACGTGAGAGTGTTTGTATTTTCTGTTGCCTTATTTCCTTCCGGGAAGAATAGCTGGAATTCGACAATGGCCCGCTAAAAGCAAAAATAAGATATAAGTAATTTTTGAAAGCATGGAATAAAAATATTTTCCTTCAGAAATCTTCAAAAAATAAAATTATGCCACACTTAAGCATAATTAGTTAATATTATACAATTTGTGGAAAATGGAGATAGAAATTTAGAGGTAAAGTGACCACTTCTCCGTTTACATATGTTGCCTACTTTTATTTACTAGATTTAGTTTGATTGTTTAAGATTAAAACTTAAACATCTCCAACCAATTCTCCCTCAATATTATATAAGAGAACTCTAAATACACACAATAGGCATTTGTACATACATATATGTATACATACGTACAACCTACATATACATATACATATGTATGTACATATATAGTACATATGTACATACATTTTTTTTATGTAAATTTGGAAATGATCGAATAAGTCAGCATCAAATTTTTGCTATAAAATTCCATTTTAGTCAGCTTCAAGCATTTTTCACACTTTTTTGCGCTTTTACGAGTGTATTTGATTGTAATGCTTTTGAGGAGCGCTACGCTACACCTGCGAGCACTTTGCTGTCCATCACTCATTCACTCACTTTTGCATATCAAAAAACTTGCAACGGATATGAGCATTTTGCCATTGCGCTGGGGCGGATCTTTAGAGTGTGTTTTTGTTTTTCCATTTTGCTCTATCAACGTCTATCTGCACATACATACATGCATACATACCAATGCATATTGTGCTGTTATAGCCCGCTTTTCATTTTGCTTCACAAAAAATGTTGTTCTGCAATTTTTTATCGGCTTTCAGCTGATTGTTGACGTTGATGAAAACTTTTGACTGTTGGCAGTTGCAGTTGACACTGATTGTTGACGCATCACGCACTCACCGTTCGAAATTGTTATTATACACGTTAGTGGCGCATAGCATCTACAATATATGTATGTATGTATGTATATGTATGCGAATGTATATTGTACAAAAAATCAAGCAATAAAGTAACAAAACAATTGTTAATTGTCGCATGCACACACACACATAAATGCAGTATGCACACGCACACACATGCACAAACATACAATAACACATTGTCGATACAAATACAGAAAATAGGCCATATTAATAAAGCGTGTCTTTGTTTTTGAAATATTCTGCGCATTCGCTTTGTTTGCGCAAAAATGTGCGCAAATATTTGCCACAAACATGTCATCAACAACTGTCAACTGGCAATAACAGCAGCAATAATGCCAACAACACCCACAGTGGGCCACTCACATTCACACGCGCAGATTCGTACACATACGCCATCTAGTGTGAACGGAAAAACGTCAAGCAAATATAAATGCAGATTCCAAAAACAAAAATTATGAAAAAAAAAGAATATCGTCTCATAAAAATCATAAACAAGCCCATAGTCATCGCCATCAACATCATTATTATCAACATTGCAATCACACAAAATTGCGCTCGGCAAGCTTCCACAAAAACATAAACAAAAAATCACACAGATCGCTCAATCGTCAAGTCAGTGTAACGGCGCCGGCTGACAAATTTGATTTGATGCGCCCGAAGGTAGGCTCGACTGTTTTTCCAGCTCGCTTGTCTCTTGCCTGCGCTTAGCGTTTGTTTCTGACTTTTAAGTGTTGCTTTTGTTGACAGTTATTTGTATATTTTTCCCGATTTTATTGTTTCCCGCACACACACAAACAAACCAAGGGGTATCAAAATGTATTAATCTGCCGTTCACGTCAAATTTAGCTGCACAGGAAGGAATTAGGAAGGGATACAACGGAAATTGTGAAAGTTGTAATTGAACGCTGTTACTTTGAGCTACTTTTTATTGGTTCACATGCGGATATTAATAAGCTTTTATTGGTGTAGCAATCGGCGCACAAATTTCATGCATACATACATTAATTGTCAAGTAATCATCACAATAATTTACTGATGTCGAAATAATTGACTAACAAAAGTAATTGAATAAATATTCCATCGAAAATCTATGCTGATGAATTATTTTCGATATCCAACCTGGAGTGTGGAGCGCGACTTACTTGAAAGCGATGTGATTACCAAATTGTGTTCACAATTGCTAGTTATTGAATATCTTGTATTTAATGCTACTTTTTACTTCTAAATATAAATTCTAGACGATGGAAAAGAGACTATGTTATTGACCATTAGGATCCGTGCGTTAGTTTGATTTTTTTTCCCACTTCGCAAAGTGGCAAATATTATTTTTTTTTTTTATTGAAACATTTTGTTCCAACATTTTCACCAGCACCTATTGTTTGCTGGTCGTTGGAAGGCCGTCAATGGCCGTCTTCGATAGTTAGACTTCTATATGCATAGCGAACTCCTGCACCTGATCTATAGTGAAAGGCTGGCTAGCCTCCGTATTTGTATAACTATGTGAACTAGCGCACGCTGGAAATCCCGACCTCTGGACTTTCGCAAAACCTATTCTTCTCTGACACTGTGTAATGAAAGTTGAGGTTGCCCATGTGTAAAAAAAAAACTGAACTTGATAGCTGATTCCTCGTGTCCGT
>NW_023458557.1:100310742-100318826 GCF_013731165.1 Rhagoletis pomonella | reverse complement strand
ATGTGTAAAAAAAAAACTGAACTTGATAGCTGATTCCTCGTGTCCGTGCCGGTTGCAATGCGCACTTGCATTGCCGCTATGATCTTCAGTCTGTTGCCCATATTTTAGTTTGACTACGAACCTACGTTTGTCTGCTCGTAAATATGTGTGTATGTGAATTCACATGGCAGGCTATGCTGAATGCTTGAGGCTATTTTTCATAAAGCTTTCTGTCGACGTTTTATTGCTTAGTGGCAACGGAGTGCGTGCCGGGCGCTCTTTGTGGCAAATGTCCTGTGGAGGTGCTCATGCCTGACACTCTGTTCGTACTGGTGACGTTGTTTTTGCTGCGCACCGAAATTCTGCGGTTACCAAAATTGTCACAGTTTATGGTATTTTTCAACAATTACTCATGTTTTTGTTTTGCTGAAGCCAAGCTACTTTTTGACGCTGGCAGAGCGCCCACAGCACGCTTACAGACCTTGGCATTGTAACTCATCGGGAGATCTGTCTTTCTGCTGGTGTTGAGTTGCTGGTATTTTCATCGCGTTTGTGTTTGTGAAGCGTTAGCAAAATTTAGCAGCATTTTTGTAGAAGCCAAAAAGCAATGAACCGCAATGGTACATGCCAGCACATCCGCAAACTGACAGCCCATAAACAATTGGCGAGCATTCACACGTGATATTTACAGGAAGGAAACAACAAGCTTACAATTTTTTGAATATAGAAAATTTATGGTAAAATTTTTATTGCCAAATGCTGCTAAAAAATTTATATGTATATGCTAAGATTTAAGTGTTATACTCACACGCAGTTTTCGTAACACTTACTTACGTTGGCTGCGACGACGGCAATGAAACTGTTGGTAATTAATCCCGGGCGGGTTGGCATTGCGGTTTTTCAAATGTCACTACGACGAAATAAACAACCCTAACCACCAACCACCAACCGCCAACCGCCAACCACCAATGCGTAACTCAAAGTGGGGTTCATTGGCGGGGTCGTAAAGTTGCAGAGGCGCTGAGCAGCTTACTCACCGGCGCCTGAAAAGGAAATTGCTTCCAAAATTCATGAATCGTTCGTAATTGACGTGTTGGCTATGGTTATAGCGTTTTTGGAGGAGTAGCAAACATGAAACCTTGTGAATCGATGATTGTATTATTTGTTCACGTTTTTCCTTAGTCCATTTAGAATTGAATAGCATGTGTGCGAAATTGTGCGTATCTGAGTTAAATTTTACGGTTCTACTTTGTTTTCATTTCGTTTGTGCCTTTTGTTGTTTTGGTATACCGAAAGCATACAATCTCCAGGATGGGTGGTATTGTGGTTAACATTGCTGACATTTGTAATGTGGCTACTAAACTCAGTTCATATGCATATGTGTGTATGAACATATGCACCTGTATGTTCATTATGTATATATATATATATACTTACATATATTCGAAATTGTATGAAAATTGTTGATACATATATCCAACTGTACAATGTATGGAGTGCAATGGGGTATAGTCGTTGTGCTGGGTATGCAGTTATGCAGGGTTTGCAGCGACTTTACTGGCTTGGCCATGTCGTTCGAATGGACTCCGATACTCCAGCTCTAAAAGTATTCAACTCGGAACCCGCTGGTATTAGCAGAGGAATAGGAAAGAGGGGATGCGAATGCGATGGAAAGAACAAGTGGAGAAGGCCTTGACTTCACATGGTATTTCTAATTGGCGTCAGTTGGCACAGAAGAGAAACAGCTGCGTGTTTTGTTGAACTCGGTCAAAATCGCTTAGGCTGTTTTGCTAACAAACAGGAGGAAATGCCTTTAGCGATGTTTGATGTAATAAATTTCAAACAAAAGTGTTAGAAAAAATTTTATGTTATTTTTTTAAATACAGTATTTCCCGCTTATAAGCGTCAACAAAAATGCACAACTTTCGACGCTTATAATCGTAGAAACCTTATATTTAAAAATTTTATTTTATGCAGCCAAACATTATTATACAATTTTAGTATAATAATGTGCAAGTTACCGTTGATTTTTTAGAATTTTTTTACCGAAGATGTGTGGCGCTGCTACTGAATTTCAAAATACGTAAATATTTTAAGGAATTTTAAAAGAGCACTTAAAAGGGGGAAAATCATAAGTAAAATTGTAAATGGGGCATGAAAAATTGAGGTACTAAGGCTGGTTGGGTACATAAGTGGGGAGGTACTTAAGAGAGGGATTTTCTTCAGATTACATTAAAAAATTCATGCTGTCCAAAAACGTTGGTTACTTAAGCGGGTTTCACTGTATTTATATGAAAACTTTGCATATTTGTTTCGCGGAAGGAGGTAACACAACTAAATTCATAAACTCTTCTGCGGATTTATTAAGTTAGTTGTAGAAATAAAGAATTTTAACAATTTTTTATTATTTCATACTTGTAATTTATTCAAACCTTTATTGGTATTCTAAAGCTGCTTAATGTTTCCGTTCCTTTACATCTTCTGAGACAGCAATTTATAAACTTCTGTATATGTACTTAAAATTACTGCAAACATAGCCACACAATAACCTACAACCTCCAAACAATTCAAATCAAAGTCATCTTAACAGAAAAGCTACTGCAAAATATATTTCATAAATAAAAATTTACAAATAAACCACAACGAAAAAGAAGGTCCGATAGAGAATCCATAAGTACAATAGTAGAGCTCAATAAAGGTGAAAGCTTTCAAAAATACAGCATTCATTTCAAATGTATTTGTATGTGCCTAGTTTAGTATGAAACTTGCATAAATAAGTGCCTGTTCCACTTAATCACTCAGCTGTGAATGCTCTCGAATGCATAACTAAATCGAAACGCTGTTTTTACAAATATTTCGTTCCTTTTTTTTTGTTTACGTACATATCTACATATGTATGTATGCGTTTGGTTTACATACAGATGTACTTTAACCTCTTTCATCTTCCATACATTTTTCATACCGCCTTCGCACAATAGAGCCACACATGACAGCCGAGGAAATTGATGAATACATTTTATGAATAGACATTAGCACGTTTGTTTTTTCAGATTTGTTTAAATAATACGCGTCGCTTTTCTTTTCAAAATTTTACATATATGTACATATGTATGTGTTCATACACATAAGTACGCATGATGTACATACCTATGTATGTACACATATACTCATTTTATTTACTTAAAATTTACTTTTACTTAATATTTACTTTATTGAATATGTCTGTACTTGAAACTTTTACATTTCCTCATTATTTAGTATTTTTTTCCTATTTTTGTTTTTAATATCCCCTATCACATTTCAGGTACCACTGCATCATATA
The DNA here is from genome assembly GCF_013731165.1 of Rhagoletis pomonella. Classification (NCBI taxonomy): domain Eukaryota; kingdom Metazoa; phylum Arthropoda; class Insecta; order Diptera; family Tephritidae; genus Rhagoletis; species Rhagoletis pomonella. Next base: position 100,315,525 of record NW_023458557.1, on the reverse strand, counting down.
AAAACCTATCAAATTGAACGCTATGAAGAGAGTAATCTGGAGTCGGTGGTGAGCGCACTGCATTTCATGGTGACCACACAACATTTCATTAAAGGACAAATGAGGGTAATTTGCTATGCTCTACAATAAATATTAATTTCACATCTGCGAGTGTCAGTCGTGACTAAATATATATACATACATACATATGTACATACACGTATTTATTTGTGTGAATTTCGCCCCCTACAGCTCAAGTGTACTGCAAGCATATTTGATATATTCAAAGAGGAAATCGAAAGTGTCATCGAGGAGGATCGACCACGCATTATGGCCTCCGGACGTTCATATGATATGCATAACAATTATCCTTATGAGCAGCATGCAAGTGGTGACGGCTTCGAGGATCATAATGAGTCCTTTTTAACATATTCAGGTGAGATGGTTGACATTGTTAATGAAATGACATAAAGTATGGCGTCAATACACATATACATACATATCACTGATTTCAAGTACAAAAAAACCTCCATTTTTAACCGACTTCCAAAAAAGGAATATTTTTCTTTTATTTGTATTTTTTTTTGTATGTATGTTACCGCATAACTTTGGACCACGTCAACCGATTTCATTTTGCATCGGAAAGGCTGTGTCTCAGAGATGGTCCCATACTAATCTGGTTTAGATCCGATCACTGCAACATGAAAAAATTTACGGTACTCCTAAATTTTTATATGAGAGTTAAAGTCGGTGTGGTTTTTTGCTTAAAAATTACTCGTTTATAATTTATGTTTCGATTTAAACCTATTTTTTAAAAACGATAAAAGCAATAGATTTTGCCATATATTTATTAAATACAAAAATGCGAAGCCAAATCTTAAAAAACATATCGGATTTGTAAGTTTAGCATACTGAGGCACAAAATTACATAAGTCGAATCTTTGACAATTAAGCAAACAAACCGTGCAAGTTCCGCACCGCGCCTGTTTCAGCGGGCCTCTAAATTTTTGCTTCGTCGGTAAAATTTCAAATTTGTCAAAGCATGTGACGCTATGTATTTATTTAATGCAAATTGCAATAAACTTCAAATTTCTCGCTTCGTTTAATAGGCAAATCGACTACGCTTTACTTGCCACCCTATCGAACCCATTTTTAATCGAAAGCAAAGCAACTTGAACAGCCAACAACTTTTTATATTGAGTGTGTATACGAATTTGTGAATCATTCTGCTTGTGCACTTGCATAAAAGTTTCGACACTATATTTGTCAGATACTGCGTTTCGTTCCGTTTCTTACCCTCGCCTTTTAACACACACTAGGGAGCTTTTTGATTCGATCTGTCATTCATGCATACGTATGTATGTATGTATGTATGTATAGTTATCCTAGGTGGATATAAAAGTGCATGCATACATACATACATATGTTCATGTGTTACGTAATGCAAACTAAATTTAGTTGTGTTCATACTCATGCAAAACTAAGCTAGTGTAATGACGTTGCATGCCCTTAAAGCGCATATGTATGTACATTTGTACATTCTCACATATTTATGCATGTATGTACAAATGTGCATTGCACATACATACGTGTGTATGTTGAACGACAACGTTGTTGCTCAATATTTGGAAAAAAATGATGAGAAAGCAGCGTGCAGCGCTGTAAAGGGAGTGCACCGAGTCAAGAAAATATGGCCTCTAGCTGTAAATAAAAAAGATATTTGACTAAAGTGTTGCCACTTACTTGAGACAACATTGACATACACAAATTCAGGCAAACACGCCTAAAACCAGACCCAAAGATATTCCAAAGAAGGCATGCAGTGACGGCAGCGATGGAGCACAGTATGCTCATACATACATACATACATTTGTGCATATGTATGGATATAAATAGTTAAACTTAAATTGAGTTAATGCAGTGCCAATGCAGCAGGCGCAAGGGCACGGTTTTTGCCTTGTTATTGCAAGTGGTTTTAACTGATGTTCCGCCAACGGCATTGACTTCTGCTCCTTGCTGCTTATGATCAGCACAAGCCCTCTTTAAAGCGCATTAAAATATGCAAAGATTATTTATAGCGTACATACGCGCACACATTAGCCCTGCCCGCACTGCAGCTTACGAGTGGCATCGTCATTCACTGCCGCTAAAAGCAAGTAAGCCAATCAGCCAGCAACAGCGCTAACGACTCCAGACAAAGTGGCAATTTCTCCGCCAAGTGAAGGCGAGAAAATGGCGTTCAATGAAAGTAAGAAAAAAAAATCGGAGTTCTCATAGAGAAATGTTAGTGTGTATATATGACTCTTTCCGTCCCACATTTACGCTCAAACTTCATAATAAATGCAAATTCAATGTTAGCATACACCGAAGTGTCAACAACGTGAAAAATCTGAACCACTACATGCATACATATGTTAGTACGTACTTTTTTCTTGTACTTAAGCTATTTCGTTCTTTGAAGTGGTTATTCTGCTCCATCACTGAGTTCCTTTCAATCGTTTAGCTTTTACACGAGTAACTTGCCCACATTTTTTTTTATTGAAAGTACTGTTTCAATAAGTGCAGTTTATTTCTTTCTTTTGTATGCGCATACAGTTTTGAGACACGTATGTGGACTGTCCCAAGGATATATGGAAAAAAGTTGTTTGCAAATTTTTATATGCATACCCTCTATATTTGCGCTTTTAGCCTAAATAACATACATATGTATATATGACGTTTTGTGGCCTTAGGCTAACGATAACCCGTGCCGACTTTTAGGTGAAGTTTTAGTTAATTACTGAACGAAGGCTACCAAATCGTCCATGGAAACTTTGGAGATATGTTTCCCATGTTTGAACCATTTCTAGTAAATCTGCAACTTTCGATTTTTAATAGGACGTCAGAATTTCTCCCAAGGGAATCCAAGACGATATATTTTCTAGTCGAAACATTTTTGCACGTCCTCAAAATTTACAATTGAAGACGATTTTTTAATTAGTCTGGCTGGGCGTATGATGAGCATTAAATTATTAAATTCAACTTTTATAGCAAATTCTTTTCCTCCTTAAAGAAGTCTTTCGCAATTTTAAATAAACAAAATAAAATATTTTAGTGTTGGACATGTTCTCTCGTGTTGATTAAGGAACAAATCCTGACTGTCTGGAAAAAACCAATAAACGCAGATTCAATAAATATTACGTCCTAATCAGTGTTGCCGTTTTAGCCCTTTGGTGGCTAGATTTAGCTACCACATGCTTTTTTTGGCCACATAAATTTAAAATTGCCCCTAGCCATTTTTTTAGCCCTTTACAGAATTTATTACATGGCATGAAAAAAGTGTATATGGGTGTTTTCTGGAAAGTGTCAACCAAGAGCAAAAAAAATAAAATTTTGCTTGGACACAATTTGTAGATGCCGATCGATAACTACATATTTTGTCTATCACCCACCAACATATTGGACTAATTGGTTCATTTGATTTCAAGATATTTGCGTCTTTCCATCTACACTTTCAAATTTTTTTTTTTTCGGAGAAATCATACCTTCCTGAACGCCTTCATAATTTTGGTACACGATTAAAAAGAATTGGAACACGGTCAAAAATTTTGGTTAAAGTTTTAAACCGCTCTGGGACTACTGCCTTTTTTAATCGTCTATAGTCTACTTTTTAACCAGTCAATAGTTTTAAGCAATTTTTAATATATTCTGGTTTACATTTTAGTCCAAAAAGTTTGTGTGGTTTAAAAATCAAACCAAAATGTTTTATATATAGAAAAATTTGGTTTAAAATCTAAACCGAAATAGAAAATGTTTGTGCACAGCGAAATGTGGTGTTGATTAAAACTCAACATATGAAAGCTCATTTACATGCGCGGCTGTAGCTGAGTGTGCAAAGACGCTTGATACAATTGGTTGCTACCAAGGTTGTCCGGGTTCAATCCCCATCGGACCGAGATTTTTTTTTTATTCCTAATTATGACGAAATAGAAAATGTTTGGGTTTAAAATTTAAACAGAACTGTTTAAATTCTAAACCAAACATATTAGCTCTCTATTTTTTTAACTTGGAAGGTTTGTATTTGAAACTGAATTTTGTCCAAAAAGTTTGAAATTAAAACCGAAATTTTAGCATCCGCGGATGTTAGCTTTTAGACATCCGCATTCGCTTCGGCATCCGCGGATGCCCAAAACTCCACATTCACAACATCCCTAATACATACCTTAACAAACAGGTTACGTTTCTATATACATAAGTATGTATGTAAGTAACTATATATGTATATCTTACAAAAAAAATTAAAACATGCTGAACTTTTTATGAATATTCGGAGCAGAGCTCTCTTAGAAACGAAGAAAACTGGTAAATTATGGGTCAATAAAAATTTTTGAAAATATTCTTTACTTTCCAGCAATCAGCTTGTTTGTATAAAAACAAATGAAGTATCTTAGATATGTATGTATTTCATTTCCGTGATAAGCGTAAAAGGAAAGAATAAATAAAATATGCATTTCATTCTGAAAAATGTCTTTAGTTGTGTTTATTTTATTATTTAAAATCCTGTCAAAATCATGTTTCTATTATTTAATTCAGGAAAATTCGCAATTGCTAAAATTGTAGTAAAATAGGTGAATTCTAACCATACTTCCGCGTGACCATAACCTAAAAGCGTATACTTCCTGCCGAATTCGCGTGGAAATGGCCGCCTCGTTCCACATCCGGCGCCTAAAAGTATGCAATGAATTTTAGCTTCCGGCAGGGAAAATTTTCTGCGGAAACCACCTGCTCCACGGTTATGGGCGCCTGGTGAAAATCCGGACCGGCG
>NW_023458557.1:100116202-100310732 GCF_013731165.1 Rhagoletis pomonella | reverse complement strand
GAGTACACTGAGAAAAATTTTTGTGGAAAAATTTAAATTTTTTGCGGGAGCCACCTGCTCCACGGTTATGGGCGCCTGGTGGAAATTCGGAATTTTAGCGACCGTGGCGGCGGTCGTGGAGTACACTGAGAAAAATTTTAGTAGAAAATTTAAAAATTTTTGCGGGTGCCGCCTTCTTCCCTATTATGGGCGCCTGGTGGTAATTGGCAAATTTTGAAACCGGAAAGGCGGCCGTAGATACACCGAGAAAAATTTTTGTGGAAATTAATTATTGTGGTCTTTTTTTGATAGCTACTTACCAATTTTTTCCATAAAAATTAAACACCACCAACAAATATTTTGTACGCAAACATTTATTTATGCTTTATTTTATTTGTCATTAGAAAAATATTACATTTCTAGTTTTACTTAAAATAAGAACAATAATTACTGATTTTAATTTCTTTAGAGTTTTATAAAGTTTTCAGAAATCAGATTTATTTGTGAGCGTATTGTAGAGCGAATCATTTGATTTGTGATTTTTCAACTAAATAATACTCTTTTATGCAACGCAACTACTTCGGGATTTTTGTAACCAATTCGGAATTTGTGGAACTATTTCGGGTTTTTCGACACTACTTTGAGATTTTTATGATTTTTGGGACTTCGGGATTTTTGGGACCAATTCGGAATTTTTCTACTACTTCGAGATTTGTGGGGTCCGAGATGTTCGGGTGTTCTACGGGACATTTGGGACTATTTTGGGTTTTTCGAGACTACTTCGAGTTTTCGGGGTTCTCGCGAATATATCGGGATTTTTGGGACTATTTTGGCATTTTAGAACATTTTCGAGCCTATTCTGGGTTTTTCGAGACTGCTTCGAGATTTTCGAGGTCCTCGGGACTATATCGGGATATTCGGGACTACTTCGGGATTTTTGGGATAAATTCGGAGTTTTTGGAACTTTTTCGGAGTTTTCGAGATTCCTTCGGCATTTTCAGGATTTTGGGACTAATTCCGTATTTTTGGGGCTATTTCGGGATCCGGGTGATTTTCTCGAGATTCTCGAGACTATTCCGGGTTTTTCGAAAATACTTCGAGATTTTCAGGATTCTCGGTACTACGTAGGCATCTTCGGGACTACTTTGGGATTGTTGGGACTATTTCGATTTTTTTGACACTACTTGGAGATTTTTAGGATATTTGGGACTATTTCGGAATTTTTGGGACAACTTCGTGATTTTCAGGGTTCTCGGGAATATAACGGAATTTTTGGGACTATATCGGGATTGCTGGACTATTTCGAGATTCCTTCGGGATTTTTAGGATTATGTCGGGTTTTTCGGGGTTCTCGGGACTATATCGGGATCTTCGGAACTACTTCGGTACTTTTTGGACCAATTAGGAATTTTTTGAACTATTTCGGGTTTTTCGAGACTACTTCCGAGGGTTTCGGGGTTCTCGGGAATATATCGGGATTTTTGGGACTACTTCGGGTGTTTCGGGATTAGTTCGAGATTTTCGGGGTTCTTGTGATCTTCAGGACTACTTGGGGATTTTTGGGCTATTTTGGGAATTTTTGGGACTTTTTCGGGGTTTTTGAGACTACTTGGAGATTTTCAGGATTTTTGGGACTATTTCGAAATTTTTGGGACAACTTCGTGATTTTCGGGGTTCTTGGGGACATATCGGGATTTTTAGAACAATTTCGGGATTTCTTCGGGATTTTCAGGACTATTCCAGGGTTTTCAAGACTATTTGGAAATTTTCGGGGTTATCAGGACTATTACGGGATCTTCGGGGCTACTTCGAAGAAGTCTCGAAAAATCCGCAATAGTTCCAAAAACGCCGAATTCTTCCGAAGTAGTCCTGCAGATCCCTATTCGGAGCCGAGAATCCCGACAATCTAAAAACCCGAAATCGTTTCAAAAATTCCGAATTGGTTCCAACAATCCCGAGATAGTCCCAAAAATCCCGATATATTTCCGAGAACCCCGAAAATATCGAAGTGGTCTCGAAAAACCTGAAATAGTCCCAAAATAGCCCAATAATCCCGAAGTAGCCCCGAAGACGCCGATATATTCACAAGAACCTCGAAAATCTCGAAGTAATCTCGAAAAACCCGAAATAGTCCCAAAACTCCCGATATACTCCCGAGAACCCTGAAACCCTAGGAAGTAGTCTCGAAAAACCCGAAATAGTTCCAAAAATTCCTAATTGGTCCAAAAAATAGCGAAGCAGTCGCAAAGATCTCGATATAGTCCTGAGAAACCCGGAATAATCCTGAAAATTCCGAAGAAATCTCGAAATAGTCCAGCAATTCCGAAATAGTCCCAAAAATCCCGTTATATTTCCGAGAACCCTAAAAATCACGAAGTTGTCCCAAAAATTCCGAAGTAGTCTCAAAAACCCTGAAAACCTCCAAGTAGTGTCGAAAACCCCGAAATATTCCCGAAGATCCTGATGTAGTACCGACAATCTCGAAAATCTCGAAGTAGTTTCGAAAAACCCGGAATAGTCTCGAGAATCCCGAGAAATTCTCCAAGATCCCGAAATAGCCTCAAATATACCGAATTAGTTCCAAAATCCTGAAAATCCCGAAGGACTCTCGATAAACCCGAAAAATATCCAAAAACTCCGAATTTATCCCAAAATCCTCGAATTTATCTGAAAAATCCCGAATTTATCCCAAAAACCCCGAAGAGAACGCCCGAAAATATCGGGATCAAGGTCATCTTCATTATTTGTATAAATTAATTCCAAACTAAAGCTAATGACAAAATTTGAAATACTTATGTATATTCTTAATCTAAAATACGTTTCCTGCATTAGCTGTAGAACAAAAAAGGTTGCTTCTTGAATTACGTCTCTTGCTCTTGGATATTCATTGTTTTTGATGTAATGAATCTTGTAGTTGCACATATAAATATTAATAGAAAGATACAATGGCGCGTATTCATAGTCCAGCAACTAAGTCGAAACTAACAAAGTTGCAACTTAAATTTAAGTACCAACTTAAAATTTACCTCTATTCATAGTCGCATTTCAGACTTCTGCTAAGTAGTTTCGACTTAGTTTACGATATAGCACAACGAGTGTGAAAATGTATCGATTTTTCTTTACGATATTTTGGAAAAATTACATTTTTTTTTAAATAATGTCAAGTTTGATCATCCGTTTATGTAATTTTTAGTTTCATTGCATGATTATGCAAAAGAATAAGGTATCATTTTCTTGTTAATTGTATGAAATAGCCAGAACAACCGCAGTGATGTGAAGTCGATGTTTATCGAAAGCATGCTGTGGAACATACAAATAGTAGATATCTAAATGTTATGCACAAATTTACTTTAAAAGAACTAGCGTGAAACTGACTTATTATTTGAAAATTTATCTAAATTATTCCAATTATAAAATTGTGATCTTCCAACTTAATTTTTACATATTTCGTCTGTTTTCCCTTAATTTGATAAAATACTTCTTCCTAGTTACGACTTAGTTGCAGCTGCAGCCGAAACTAAAATTTTAAGTTGGTACTTAGCCAGAAAAGTCGAAACTAAGGCGACTATGAATAGCTTTAGTTGTGACTTAGAATAGTTTCGACTTAGTTGAGTACTAAATATGACTATGAATAATATGCGCCAATGCATTTATGTACATTATAGATTAGAGATAAGAATACCTTCATATCTGCAAATATCTGTGGTGTCAAGTATAGAGTTGATAACTCCAATTCCATTTCAAGAAAGGGCTGTGTTTGTAGTATAATCATCATAACGAATCAAATCAAACTGTAAAAAAAATTAGATTAAATAAATCTTAATGAATCATAAACCGTAACAAATCAAACGAAACCATAAACAATCGAATCAACTCAAACCCAAAAAGTTAAATAGAACCATAATAAGTAGATAAAATAAATCAAACGAATTCATAATAAATAAGATCAAATCACAATCAACACTAAATCAACCCCAAAATGAATCGAGTCAAACTACAAAAATCTAATCAAAGCCACAATAAATCAAATTAAATCAAATGAAAGCCATAATAAATCAAATCAAACGACGGCAAGTCAAGCAATCAAATCCTAATAAATTAACTATCCATAGTTATCCACCATTAATTATCTACCTGTAGTTATCCATAATTATCCATACTTAACCGCGATGGGGTTGAATCTAACGTAGTTACTGTGCAATTTATTTGAAAACATATTAACATATCGTTTCCTAATATACATATATCTCTCCTCGTAGCGGAAAAGCCGTAACTAACTAAAATTTTGCATTGCATAAAACGATTAGGGGACCCTTATAATTCGATGAAATGCATCATAATGAATCAAAAAGTGAATTTGCGATTTTTAGCTAGTTACTGCTTTTTGTATTACAGCGACGATGTGAGATAGGGCCTTTTTATATTAAGGTAACGATATACTACATATATACTATATATGCATGTGCAATTTATATGTACAATACATGTTGATTTGTATGTACACACACACACATATGAGCATTAGGGTGGTCCAAAAATGCATGTGAAAAAGTAAAGTCGGAATTTTTATCGGTTTGTTCTATACCGAAAAAAATGTATCCCTACTTTTTTATTTTGAAATCACAAAAAATATTTAGAGGTCGCACAAAGCGCTCAAAGTTTTCCATGTATTTTGTATGAAAAAAAAAACAACTTTTCTTATCAATGGTACAAAATTCTTAAATATCAATATTTTTTATCGGGAAACTCTGTTTTTCTCCAAAAGATTCCCAGTAATAATGTTCAATTGTTTATTTCACCATTTTTTCATCGCAAATGTAATATATAGGTCCGCCAAACAACCACAATAACCCCAAAAAATACAACGGAAGGACCAAAAAAAATCGTTAGTATTAAAAAATGGTTAAATAAACAATTGGGTATTATTACTGAAAGTCTCTTGAAGAGAACCAGAGATTTCCGATCGAAAAATATTGATTTTCCAGAAATCTATACCATTTCTACGAAAAGTTTTATCTTCCTCATATAAAAATGCATGGAAAACTTTGAGCGCTTTGAGCGACCTCTAAAGATTTTTTGATTTAAAAAAAAAAAAATGTGTATATGAGCATTATAATTCCGACTTTACTGTTTTTGGACCACCCTGATGGAAATGCATACTTTTTTTCGAATAAAATGCGCAGCTTGTACGGAATCATACAATAAATTACATTCTAGATTCCAACTAATTGACACTAATGCACAATTTCTCTTGCTTATCAGAAACTCTTTTACGTACATACATACCTTTCCATTTCGTCTCTTGATTCTGTGTCTTTCTATTTTGTAGCCGCCGACATCACGTCTTCTGCAACAGCAATACACCGTACGACAGCGCACATCTATGCGAAAGCCTTGAAAATGCATTGGAAACACATTTGGACCGGTCTGATGGCGGCGGTGGCAACAATCCAGGCATCCAGCAGTCAGCAGCTCGCAGTGGAGAAGAAGCTGAAGCAACGATACTCGGATGTCAAATGGTTAAGTGAAGTAAGAAATGATGAAGAAGGCAGAGCTGCATTGGAGATATTTGCTGCCAGAGAAAGCGTTGCTTATATTTTTACTGCTATTTTCACGAGCGTCTTTGTATGCACACTGACACGCCATTTTATAAGCTGTCAAAGGAAGCGAAAGAACTCTGTGGCAGCAAAAGGGCAGCAAGCAATGCTGCCGCGACGAAAATCGCTGATTGCAACAGTACCTTCTGCCACGTTGTTGCTATCGAAGGTAACTGCAGTAGCTGCCGCAGCAGCAGCAACACAAAAAATAAATGGGGAGCAAGTAATAGCGGCATCTAAAAAACCAACTGCTTCATCGCTGACAGTCAAACGGACATCTAAAGAACGAAAATCCTTTCATAATTGCGTTGGTAGAAATTTGAAATTATTGTGTGTGCGACTGGTGGTGGGATTGGCGCAAACGCCATTGATGATGTTCAGGCAACTCGCGACAGCAATGGCGAATCCATTACAAAAATTGTCATTGATGAAAAAACGACAAGCACACAAGCAGCAACAGGAGCTGCAGTTGCAGCTGCAGCAGGGAGGCGAGGCAATATTGCGCAACGGAGCGCATTTTCAGAGCAACTCACATCAACAACTGTCGCTGACAGTTGCTGGCTGGAGCCCATCACCTTCTTTGCCAACAACTTTAAATGCATTGACATTTGACGCTTCGGGTGCCAGTGTTAGCACGCGTAGCGCAGTTGGTGACTGCTCAAATAGTAGCAGCAGCAGCGGAGGTGGCGGCAGCAACAATCCAGCAATTGCCAATTTCACTAAGGACCCGTCAAAGGATCAAATATTATTGATGATGATTGCGCAACGTTTTGATTGTCAACATGTTTACGAATTTTTTATTGTAACGCGCGATGTGAGGTCGCCGCAACAACAACAACAACAACAACAGCAACAGCAGCAGAAGCAGAGGCAACAAAAATTGCAACCAACGCTGGTTAAGGCAAAGGCGTTAACAGTTAATTGGCAAAGTAACTGCGCTGCTCTGCATCTCTACTGCGAGTGCTGATGCCGGCCAGTGGTAATTGTGTATGAGTTACGCAACCTGAAAGGACATAAATATAATAATAACAATAATAATAAATAGCTTAATATAAAAATTTGGCTTGCAAGCAAAACAACAAAAGCTAATTAAATATAAATAAAATATAGAATATAAATAGGAGGAGGGTAGAAATTAAAGTTTGTTGCTTGTTCAAAAATGGACCGAACGCAGCATTTGTATGTAAATATTTAAATAACTAAAAAATAAATAAAGCAAAGTTGTGAAAATAGAATAATTATTAATTAATGCTGAGCAGAGAGTGCGCGAAAGATTGACTAAAGCGTAGGCGTGTAGATTTAAATTGTTTATGTAAATCAAATGAAACCAGCAATGTATACCAAAATTAGTAGTAATCAAATGCATATGTATTATAAAATCACAATTTGTTATGTATTGTGTTTATTTAGTATAGTACATGCATACATACGTACGTACATACATACCTGTTATCTAACTTACAGTGGTGAAAATATAAATTTGTAAGAGACATTTTAGCATTTTTTGTGTACTTCCCTTTCGTTTTTTTTTTTAATTATCATTCGCTTTTCATGAAAGTGTAGCTCATTATCCAACAAAAATCATGTATATCAAAATTTCAAACTTTGTACAAGAATTAGCACAATTCAACGCAGCTTCCGCTTTCTAATTAGATTTCTTAGAAACCTTATAAGTTTGCAGTTTTGTAGCCCATTCCATTTTAGTAAAATAAAGTGTAAATTTGAAGTAGTTAGGACCAAACGTTAATTTTTGGCATTTTTTTTTTTTTTGTGGAAGCTGTTGGTCATTTTCTCCATCCAAAAAAATGTTAAACATACTTTGTATGAGAGAAAATGCGTGAAAAAAAGTTGCCAAAAATCAACGGTACGCCCTAGGTACTTCGAACTTGTACTTTGTTATACTAAAATTGAAGGCACTCAAAACTGTTTACTCAAAAAATTCTCAACAATTTTGATAAATACTTTTCAAAAATTGATCAAATTTTTATAAATGTTCCCAAAGTTTGAAATTTAGATTTACACGACTTTTAGTTAGTAAGCTATATTTTATAAACAAATAAAAACAGCCAACATTTTCTATGATGTCTTTTTTTACATTCACGCCACCGTATTTCGATGTTGTATACATATGTATGTACATACTAATGTATGTATGTATAAATAATTTTCAAGTGAATCAAATCAATCAGCCTTATCCTGAGTTTTATTTCCCAACATCAATGAACGCAACTGCCCGAATTTTTACCGAGGGCTTACTGTATATCATACTGTAAAAATCGCTGAATTTTTCCGACAAACTTGATTAAATAGCTGCATTATTATTATTATGTATATGCGTACATTTGCAGTAAATGCCATTGTAAAAATTTTAAGCTAATTGTCATATATGTTAGCACTTAGTTAAGCCATAAATTTAAGTAACAGAAACGCTCACAAATAATTTGAGTAATGTTAACGCTTAAAAATAGAGTAAACATCAAATTTTAAATAATTAAAACTGTTTTTAGTTAAAGAATAATCGGCCTAAAATATGTTCTTTGCTAATTTTCTGATTTTTTGTTGTCGACAAATTGATGCACTAGGCGCTCAAAACACTGGAAGGAAAATTTCAAGTTTTAAAATTACACAAAAAACATAAACTTAATTTTGGTTCTTAGATAATGGCCCTGTATACCATTTTTCTAGATCAGGTTATTTTCCAAAGATATGTATTTTAACTTTGTATTATCAATAAAAAAAAAATGCAAATTCTAACAGGGAATAAAATTCTAAAATAATTGATTTCTTGTAAATTCTTTTGATTAGTGTTAAAGCCTATTCCTTAACAAAAACATCAAGCTATCAACGAAGGAAATTTATTGATAAATAATGTTGTAAATGGTCAAATGAAAATGCGTAATAATTTATTTTTTATGAAATATGACACGGACATGTATAAACTATGTATTAATGACATCCATATATACATTTGTGCGGAAATTATTATGCATTTGCATATGACTATTTAAAACTTTATTTATCAATAAGTTTTCTTCGTTGGTAGCGTAGTGTTTTTCTAAAAGAATACGCTTTAACACCAATCAAAATAATTTAAAAAAATCTTTAATTTTTAAATTTTTTCCTCTATTAAATTTAGCATTTTTTTAATCACAATGCAAATATCTTGCGAAAGTGACGTTATCTAGAAAAAACGGTTTACAGGGCCGTAATCTACGACCCAAAATTAAGTTTACGTGTTTCGACGTTTTTATGTGTCATTTTAGCTAACCTACAGTTTAATTACTAAATAGGTGCATCTAGAAACATTGTTGATAAACATTATATTTGCCAACATTTGTCATTAACATGGCAACAATGCTGATAAACTTTTTGCGTTTCTCAACATTGTTGAAAATATTATGTGTTTGGCAATATTATTGATAAACATTTTGTGCGGGCAGCATGGGAACAAAGTATCAAAATTCGCACAAAGTACCGGGTGCAAGGACACTCTGACAAAAAGGAAATACAAAAATGTGCTTTATGCGCACAAAATTTTGACGGAAAATGAAACGCCCTGTTCTAGCTAAGACACAAACGGACTTCTTAACCAGAGCAGAGAACGTCTATGAATGAGAAGGCGCATTTCCAGTGGACCGTTTTTGTTGCGCAAAAATTTTGGGGTGCAGTCGGCCAAATCAGAGAACGTCTCTGGTTCTCTGCTTACATTCGCCGAGATATGCTCCTCATCGAAATGATTTCTGCCTTTCTACGATTTCTTTATATGGAATGAAATTTCCGTGATAAAGTGAACATTTGTATGTATATATAGTCATGTAAAAAATAATAGGAACCACGACATTTGGCCAGTATTAACTATTTTTCTTTTGTTTAAAGTTAATTTGTTTTTTTTTTTTAATGTTGCTCATTATCTAAGAGAAACCAAATAAATTTAAATTTCAAAATTTCTAGAAACATTAGAAAAATTCTACAGATTTTTACAACAAACTTTTTATTGAGAATTTTTAGAAAAATTCTAAGTATGCATTTTTATAGCCCATTGAATACATAAAGTGCAAGTTTCAGAAAGCTAAACGCTCAAAAAATTGTTTTCTTTTCTATAAAGCAATCGCATTTCTGGCTAGTATACATATTTCAGAACGAATGGATAAGGATTCAGCCAAGAGCTTGTGTGAGCAAATTTTTTGTCCGCAAATGTCAGTTACGCAGTTTTGAGAGACAGGGAAGCAACGGTAACGTCTTTGTCTATGTTAATGTAGCTTATTAACATTTTATTTTTAATATTTTTATTGATCTTTGTATCACGATTGTTTATTGAGAAAAATTGAAAAAGCGGTAGAAGTTATAGCAGCTATTTCGGAGTTCGCCACATCTCCTCATCAGACTTCTTTGTTCTAGACTTCAGCAGGGATCGAACCTGCGTAATCGATGTTCAAAGGTAACGTCACCGTCATGCGGTGGAGAGTTTTCGTTAACACGAGAATCTCATAAGATAGGTTGTGTGAGCTGACACAGTCTACGGTTTTACGTCGGTGGCTGGTTGAGCTATAAAAATTCGCATTGAGTTTTGATAATTTTTTTGCCGCTTGTCCAACATACTTCTTTGTATGGACGAAAATGCTCGACATCGTCAGCGAAAAATATCAAAAATTAGCGCGAATTTCACTTGAAACTTGCACTTCATTAAGTTAGGTTTAATGGGCTGTAAAACTACATTCTTAGAATGTTTCTAAATATTCTTTGTAAAAAGTTGGTTGTAGTAAAATTAAGTTGAATTTTTCTACAAAGGTTAAAACTAAGACTTATATGATTTTTTTTTTATAATGAATATTACACAAACAAAAGAAAAATAAGCAAAACTGTTCAAAATATCGTGTCCCTATTTATTTTCGCATGGCTGTATATCATTGAATCGTTTAATCATGTACATATATCCTTTATAGACGAATCGGGTACTGATGTAAAGATTGGTCCAATTACGAAAAATACAATGTTAGGCATATGTAGTAATTTTGTAACTAGACCAAGATAGTGCAACAATTTTAAGCAATGTTATAAAACACGGCTGAATTATACTAAAAGTGATCCGAATTTAATGCACAAAGTATGAGTTTTGATCTAAAATTGGTTACAGTCTAATGCAGAAGCGGATAGTTGCACCAAGCCTAGGACATGGAATGTTAAATGTAGACAGAATTTTACATGTTCTGGGACCAAACTTTGGACTACTTACAATCACCTGCAATCTAGTTTATGGTGTGATATAAGTATTTTCCGAGATCCCACAGGGATATACATAGTATATCGAGGGCTTATGTATATTCAATAGCCTCTATCTGCACTTTTCACAAAAATGAGATTCTCATATGAAAATCCACCTAAGACTTAACTGTCATCGGTGATATTACTGCCGATCTTGTGTAACGCTTGACAATCAGAATTAACAGCAGTGATGACCGGTAAGTCCCAGATGGGTTCTAACATCACAAAGTAGTTTTTTTGAAAATTGCCTATAAAGGGTATTGAGAATATAAGCCCTCGATATATACAGTGATATACAAAAACAGGTGACTATATCTTTGCGCTTTGCATAAAATTATTTCTTTTAAGGCCATTGTAGGTACGTTGGCAGCGTTGGAACTTCACTACGATCGTAGTAGTAGATTTGCTACGATTTTTGACGAAAATTATAAACTTACTAAGTTACTCCGCTTTACCCATGATCTACTTCGTTTTTCTTTCCCAAATAATAAAGAGCACTTTTTGCAGTATCTGAGAAGTTGTCTTAGGGCCGTTTCTTCAAGTAGCTTAAAATATTTATGTGGCCTTTAAGTACATTTCGCTAAAAAATACTACACTTTTTTTAATAGAAGAATGATGGGAATTACACTGTACGTATCTAATTTTTTATCTTTTGAAATTTTCTAAAAAAGAGATTTATAAGGCCATGAAATAGTATTCAAATGTTTATTTTTTTGAGATTTGGTTTATGATTTTTATTGGAGTTTCATTTGTTCAAGGACTCCTTGAAAATATCCTACGAATAATTTTTTTTAACCCCTTCAGGAGTGCTACTTAAAAAAAATGTAACTATCGTTCACCAAAAAAAACAAAAAACAGCTTGAATTTTATATAAGAAATATGGAAAATTTTTAAGTTGTTATTCCTTTATAGATGCTAAATATAATAGTTGCAGGACACGATTAAAGGCTATTGTTATGCATTATTTTATTTATTTTTTTTTAACCAAAAAGGGCAATTATGACGAGCCAAAATATATACATAAAAAATTCTACTACGGAATTTTATTTTCTGCTACGCTTTTTCACTTCATTTACTCCGATTTTGGCTGTTCGTAGTTCTAACCCTGTACGTTGGTAATGCAATCGAAATATTCAGCAATTCAGATATAAAGATTTGTGGAAATTCTGGTATTGCATATTTAAAACAAAATTTACAGGTTAGAAGAGTAGAGTGCTCAGCATGCGAAAAGGGTTTAAAAATTTACAGGAACTTTATTTGCCAGTTACAACATTCCCACCAAACAATGTTTGTTGCCAGCAATAAGAAAATGTTTCGCCCTCGGCAACAAATTTATTGCCGGTAATATCGCCATCGTATCGATTTCTTATTACCAGTCGCTCTAAAAAGTCCGCCGAAGGCAACTCACTTGATCGAGTCGTTTTCTTATTACCTGAATAAGTCGTTTTCTTATCACTTTATTATTGCTGTAGGCAATATTTGGAAGAATTTGATTCTATTTAATATTTCATTTATTTTTGGATAAAAAAATAGAACTTAAAAACGAAATTAATTGCTTCCCCGGCTACATATGTCGCTTCCTATTTTTTCAATACTACTTTTAGCATACATTAGATATTTTAGATATTTTTGGAGAATATTGTTCACGCGAAACTCATCATATAAATTCTACATATTTCTAAAGCATTATTTCTTGGAAACGAGACCACTTTCATAATTTCTCCTCGATAATAATGGTTTAAACTAAATTTTCAATATAATTTTTGCCGTTCTTTCGGTGTACGTGTCTGAAGTTCATAAAATATAATATATATATATATATATATACAAAATAACGCCATGTTTACACCCCTTCTCTGGCCAAGAGTTATTGTCTCTTGTTGTAGTTTGTAGAAATGAGTAAAGATGCAAGGACAGAATTGAAAGAATTCATTACGTCTTCTCGTACAACATAAGAAAGGGCCGGCAGAGATTTTTGCATACTTAATTTAAAAAAAACCTGTGGACTAAGCTGTTCCTTTAGCAAACGAGCGATACATAAAAATATAGTACGTTTTTTCACGTCATTTACTCCGACTTAGGCCTGCCAGAGTTCTAACCCTGGACTGGTTTCATTTGGCATTGGCAATTGACGTCAATTGGCATAGAAGAGAAACGACTGGTGTGCTTTATTGAACAAACAAAAAGAAGAAGACAGTGGGTTTGATAGAGTTGCAGTCACAACCGCAGTGTTGTGCGATTTATTAAAGCATCACGTTCGGTGTGAAGTTCTAGAACGTGTTATCATTTGGGCAGTTGCAACAGTGTTGCAAATTTTCATCCAGTGCGATAGTAATGCCGCTTTTACTACGTGCCTCGAACAGGCCCAGTGATTCCTTAATCAGAAAATACATATTTTCTTCTGAAAATTACACAAATAGAGCGTATTGAATGCAGTCTCTTGATTTTTGTACATATGTACATACATATGCATGCTAAAAAACCAAAACAAAACGACTAAGATACGCTTAATTTGTAAATATGAAAAGCATATTTAAAATAAAATCACCGAAGTTGTGAAAAAATTAACCAAAATACTCAAAGAGTTGTAGGTACCATTGTGTTTCCAAGCTACAGAGAAAATGGTGGATGTCCTTAGGGGGCAAAAGTAGAATAGAATAGCTGTAGGCCAACAGATAAAATTAAACACTTAGGGCCGTTTTCACCATTTCTGGTTAACACTTATCCCCAGTTAATAGTGTTGTCGACGTTACTAGCTCCATGTGGGGGGATTAGTGTTAACCAGAGATAGAGAAACCGGCCCTTAATTATACACATCCGTATTTATGTATGTACGGTACGTTTAGAAACGTAGTTACATAGATGTAGAACATTCATTTAAGGAACTTCTTCTTAGAACGAAAAGCATGTTTGGTCGAACTAAATTAAAGTTTGTGATTTTTAGCAAATCCTGCATTTAATACATATTATTTAAACCAACATTTGGTATGGCCTCAAAATTGCCGTGTTATTTTTTTCTATTTTTATTTTGAAATTATAAGATCCAACGGTAGATAGTTCCTTCAATTGGAGTACACAAACAAATATGTAAATTAGAATAATAAAATACATAATATACATACATACATATGTTAAAAGTATTTAAACAATTATGGATATAAAACAAAAAATGGATTAGCCATTGTCAGAAGTGTAAGTCGTTAGAGATAAAACAATGAAATATAATTAAACTTTGCCATCGACGGTAGAGTACTTAATTTAAGAGAAATTGTGTAAGTTTGTATGCAAAAAAGCAAAGAAATTGTACGGGTATTGTAAATAATTGTAAATAGTTTGCTAAAAATCAAAACTCATTTGAAATACAGTTGTGCTCAGCTAATTAAGCCAGCGAAATTTTGACAAGATGTGGCTTTGTTTCTTATCGAGTATAACAAAAACCATGTACATTTGTAAATCCACTTATAAAACTTTATAAAAACTCATAAAATTTTCATCGAAATTTTTTATTCAGAACTTTTAGAAATATTTTTGGTAAGGATCCAGTACCTACAAAATACCGTTGATTTTCGGCATTTTTTTTTTTGTTGAGTTGTTGAGTTATTTTCGCAATTCGGCAAACTCCAAATTGATTTTAGACCAATGGTTTCTTCGGAAAATTTGCTTAAAATTACACGTAGAATCCTTCTGTGCTACACGCGCATAGTCGAAAAAACTCTCACACAAATTGATCCGCCCTAGTGTACATATGTATGTATATGGTGTTCGTTATTATATCGTCATCTGAAATGCAAAAGGACGTAACAAACATCGTCATTTAAATGCAAACAGTCGTAACTTATAAAAAATTCAAAATTCACTTTTGGATTGCTATGATGGATTTAATCGAATTACAACTCCCCACATCGTTGTATGAATAAAAAAAAATTATCACTCACGACTTTTTCCATTTCAGTGACGATGTTGTTACATTTTTTTGCATTTCAGGTGACGATATAGTCAACTCGACTTTTATAAAAATAAATTACAAACAACAAATATAGAAATAAAAATTTCCAAAATTGGTTGAGCACAAGGGCACATAGAAGATCAAGGCCAGAAATTCTTTCGACAATGTGAGATTTACTATAGAAAAATGTAGCCAAACATGTATACATGCATATGTATGTATTTACTAAACATGAACATAAAGTGTGGTTTACTTCAAATCTTTACGCACTCTAGCGTTTCCTGTATGTACATGTTGAGACTGTTCGTAAATTTTTTAAGTCAGTTCGTTAGACAATTGATGTACCATTACATATTTACAAATGAATGTTTGAATATGGTACATATAGGCTTTTCTTTTATTGTTTACAAAGCCAGCTTATTCACATCTGTGAGAGCGATAGTCAAGGCAGGCCTAAAATCCTTTTAAATGATTAAATATATAAATTGGTTGGATTTGCCAAATTTAGCATCGTCAAATGCACCAGTTCCGTTTATAGCAATAAGTTGACAAAATTTAAAGTTATGTATTTTGTAGGGACCAAGCAGACATCATGTTTCGAAAATGTCTACACAGTCAACTGCCAGCTCAAAAGTTCTATGAAAATAATCGCGGTAATGTCTTCTTAAAGTTAAATGACAAAAAAGTAAAAAATCGACAACAGGCCAGATAGAAATTTTATGTACATAGAGGCTTTGAAGTTTGGGAAGGAAGTGTGACTATAGTTTCCCAGCATTTCCCAAGACGAATAGTGCTCTAATTTTTAGTGAAGTCCCGCCAAAAAGGCTGTAGGTGAAGACAAATATTCTTTTAAATATATGTACATACATAGTAAACTTAAACGCTTCCCGTTTTAAATAATTAATTTAGTGATATTAAAAGTAAAAATACAAAGTTTAAAAGAAAAAGTTTAGCTTGTGCCTAAAATCGCAGTATCCTTATTATGTATGCACTATACTGCATATGTTTGTATGTACATATGTACTTTAATAAGCTAGTGCTGCCACTGGTTTAATGAAACAAAAAAATAAATAAAGTTAGGAAACTTAAATTGGATTTGGATGTCGATCCTAATTAAATCGTTATGTTAATTATACACTTGCTAAAACAGATTGGTTTGATCAGGATTTTTAAAAATTTCATTTCAATTGTTTTTTTTTTGTACATGGAATTTTATTCACAAAAATATTGCTTACGTACCACTTCTCAGTTTTAAAGTTCATTTTCCCTAATCATAAAATGACGGATGAATTTGCATGAAAAAAGTGTTAACGCGGACCTCAATAGTCTTGGGGAAAGCTCCTCTGCAAGGGCTGCTGAGATTCGCCAGAAAAGCAAAATGGTTCGAAGATATGTAGGGATAGGCTTGGGGTAAGCCCCCATGGGCATCACAATGGGGCTTCGTGGCCTCCGAGTGAACTCCTTGCAGAGCTGCCCGTTTGACCTAACCTAACCTTTTTTGTTGCGACTACCATGACCTTCAGCGAATGAAACAAACAAAACTGCAATGCAAAATGAGTATTCATGTAAAAACTTTTCTTTGGTTTACTAATTTGCTTACTCCTTCTGATAAGCTTTCAAAAAGTTAATATCTTATGTATGTAAGTATGACCGTTAAAGTAATAAGATAATGAAACAAATACTTATATAATGCAAAAGTTAAAGTTAATAATTTAGAATACGAATATGGAATATTGTACCCGTATGTAAATAATGAAAAAGAAAATGTTTTTAGAACAAGAATAGAAAATATATGAATAAAAAAAATATGCTACAAACATACGTACATATTAATGTGTGTAATCCATATGAAAAGCTATTAGTAAAAAATTGTATAACTAAGATATAGTAAAATTAGTTGATAAAAATTAAACAATTCAAATATTTAGACTAAAACTTCATAAAAACATCATATCCCGAAAGTTAAATACATATGAACACATGTCTGCATGTAAGTTCGTTTGGCACACACATTAATAAAACTATTTTCAATAGTTTATGAAAAACAGACAAGGCAAACGTTAATGATCCGATAATTTAAAAAATCCCTTTGAGGTTACGAATGCTGATCGCTTTGAAGTGCAATATTTGCCAATTATTATTAGTTCTTAGATATTTATGTATGTATTTGTATTTATGTATAAAGCATTAGAGTGTATAACATAAGTACATACAGTGACGAGCAAAATTGTAACATGATGTAACACTTTTTATTTCAGCCACCGCTATCTTTCAAAGTTCTAACGACTTTCATACTTTTGTTGTATATTCTTATTGGTACACCCCTACTCCCGCTCTCATAACGATTTGAGGTCAATCCAACAACAATAAAAAAACCTGGAGACAAAAATGTAAATTAAGGCAGATGTTACAGTTTTGCACACACTCTCAGTTTTGCATTTTACAGTTATCTTTTGCTTAGTTGGAAGTCAGATGACTTTTTTCTGTATTGTAATTTATTCAAGAAGTGATCACCAATAAATAATATGGTTAATCAGGAAACATAAATGTAAATAATAGATTTACTGCGTAAAGGCGGGACCGCAGGGAAAGTGGCAAAAAATTGCGAAGTTTGCCACATGAAAATGTTAAGACTGAGAAAAAATATAGCCTAAAGTGTTACTAAGGACAAAGGAAGTCTGTCAAAATATATTACAGTCCGATATCTTGTGAACTTAGTAGCAAGTAGCGCTGCAGCCACTACTACAGAAGCGCTTAAGGTATTAAAATTGAATGCAAATCAGTAGACAGTGAGGCGAAAAATTGCCAAATTGAGCGCAATGGATCATAAAAGAAGAAAAAAGCAAATTTGATCAAAATACATGTGCGAGTGTGGCAGCGTTTTGCTGCATCGCACGAAAACCGGACCGTTGCCTATTGGGATATGCCTCCAGAATGCAATAAAAAACACATTTTTAAGATTTAATTGAGGGTTATTTGGACTAACAAGACTTAACTAATCGCTTTCAATCAGATAGCCGGGCATGGTATTGAATCAAAGACCCAAATTAAGCCTAAGCGCATCATGTACTGCAAACTGTGAATCACAGTGGTAGGATCTTAATTGCTTGGGGTTGTATTTCAAAAATTTTGTTGGTCCGTTAGTACGCATTATGCGTAAGGAACAGTATCTGTTCATATTTCAACAAAATTTGAACTATGTAGTCGAAAAAATTAGAGTTTCTGCTGAAAAATCAACCAAAACGCACTGCACATGTTCGCAAAGACTGGAACAAAAGAAAAAATTTGCCAATTTGAAATGACCTCCACAATCCGAGGACATGAATCTCATCGGGAATTTGCGAAATCAGCTAAAAGCGCAGCTTACTAAATATCCAAGTCCGTCCAATGGAGTACATGAGCTGTGAAAGCAAACCAAGGATATATGGGAGGCTATACCTCCAGAACTTTTACAGAGATACACATTAGGTATGCCAAATTGCAACCAGGAACTAAAAAAAGCAAAAGAATACTGAACATTGTGTTAATAATTCTTTTTTTTTGTGAAAATTGTCAAAAAGTTGTTAAAAATATATGAGTGCAAAACTGTAACATTTGCCTTAATTTACATTTTTGTCTGCTGGTTTTGTTAATGTTGTTGAATTGACTTCAAATCGTTATGACAGAGGAAGCAAAGATGTACCAATAAAAATATACAACAACAGTATGAATGTCGTTAGAACTTGGAAAGATAGCGACGGCTGAAATAAAAAGTGTTACTCCATGTTACAGTTTTGCTCGTCACTGTATGTAATTACATATTATGATGTTTGTGAATAAAAGACTAAGAATAAGAATAAGTTTGTGTTGGTTTTAAGAATAAATTACTTATGAAATATGTAATTGAAATAATGAACATGTGAATAAAAATATGCGAAATGATTATACAAAATTTATTTTCTTGCTCCCCTTCGTTGATATTTTGGCAGATGTAATTACGTATCGTCACCTGAACTGCAAAAAGTCATGACTAATAACTTTATTTTGCACAAAATATTCTTGACTTATTGCACGGTGCTAATGCAATCATCTTCAACTACACAAACATAATGTACATACCTACATATGTACATATGTACACTGGGCGACAAATGAAAGTGTACACCTTGTTCTAATATACATATATAATATTCAGAACTATTTTCGTATTTTGCATTAATTATTTATGAAAATAATGTTCATTCTATAACAGAAACCATATAACTCAAAGTTTCACACTTTATATAAAATTCACAAAAATTCAAAGAAATCTCATCAAAATTTACACATTTTTATTCGTTATTTCTAGAAAATTTTCAGGGAGCAGTTTTGTAGCCCATCAACTTTAGTTTTTGTAGTGCGTGTGGTGTGTTTTCTTCCATGTTACGCATTAAATCTATTTTTATATGGAAGAAAGTGCGCAACACCCTCCACAAAGAAAAAATCTAAAAAATCAACGGTAATTTTTATCGACTTGAAACTTGCACTTTGTTTTAAGTTTTTTTTATTTTTTAAGTTAAGTAGGCGACAAAACTGCCCACTCGAAAATTTTCTAGAAATTCTGAATACAAATTTTGAGACTTTAACACATTTTTTTTAATGATTGTATACTTTATATAGAGTGTGAATCATTGATTTACATATATATGTATGGTTTGCATTGTGGAATGAACTATATAATCGTAAAAAATTTTTAATATTATATTAAAAGAAAGTGTCTCAAAAAGAGTCATATATGAGGCCAAAACTTGTTTTAAAAGAGTCCAAAATGAGCCGTATATGAGGCCAATAAGAGTCCAATATGACTCATATTGAGGCTCATTTGATGTATGAATTTAAGCTCATATAAGTCGACATTCGTAGGAAGGGAAACACACTCATACCGGACTCTTAAATGAGCTCATTATGAGCGTAATAGCTCCGAAATAGGACTCCTTAAAGACTCATTTATGACTCCAAATGTTTGCTGGGATATAATTTAAAGCAAGCTTGCAGCTGTATAGAAAACGCTTTGATATAAATGTGCAAGTAGCTTTGGAACTTTTTCCCGTGACGCCCATATTGTAATATTTTGTTTAACTAATATATTTAAAATATTAAATTTAGTATTGAAAGATAGTAATCCTTTTAAAGATCTTTTAATAGCTTTATTTTTCACAAACGTATCTCGCTCGATAGATACACACATAAATATATTGCAATCATTGAAGCAAAACATCCTCAAATACGAGCACTTGTATTTCTGCCATAAAACAGCTTCTCATAAAACCATTTGCCGTTCGAAGTTAAAGTACAATTGTAGGTCCCACCATTTGTTTTAAAACATCAAGACGCAGGCTTTTTTCTTAAACATTATTATGCGATTGTCATGATTTCAATTTATGCATGTAATCTGGATGCTCTGCATAAATTTGTCTGGAAGTACTGCTTTGTTTACGAATAGTTCTATTGGCATCTGATATTTATTTACTTATAATAAGACTGCGAAAGTTTATGTAGAAAACGAAGCCCAAAATAATTTTCACTTAACGATAAGCAAAATGTTTGAAATTTGTATACATTTTGTTTAAAGTTATTTCGTATATATTTCTAGGCTTCGTTTTCTGCATACAAATCCGCAGTCTAATTATAATGGATGCTTTAAAGGACAAGTTGATATAGCAAGCTATTTTTAACATCGTAAAGTACAGAAGAAAAAAATAAAACTAAGGGCCGATTCCCAATTCTTAGTTAAACCGTTGTTAACTTAATCACAAACAAGAGTTTAACTATGAATTTATATTCAGTGTTACATAGTCGGCTATGGAAATTCATATTATTGCAGCTTCAGTTGACGAGTACGCTGATTTGTACTATTTGACGTTTCAGAAAACACCCGCACCACTCACGAAATGTTATGAAATCCCCTACAATTTCTACTACAGAAAAAGGCTTCTAAGTGTTTATTCATATAAACAATTTAAATTTGGGCCAAATGTTTCGCTGTATGTTTAGACTTATCCTTCATAAAATGCAAACATTGCTTCTTACTTTCTTCAACTTTGGCAAATCTGCATCGGCTTGTGAAGTTCTTTTTCTGTTTCCGCGACCCATTTGAGGAGACAGACCATCTGGTGTTTAATCGATGCCTTTTCTTACATCTATCATAAAAAATGTACTTATATGTATATTTGTTTTGAAATTTTCTAAAGTTTTTTAGTGTTTCGCATAAACTTTTAATTAGTGTTCTCGTTTTCATGCAAACATTTCACACAACTTTTCACTTAGGCTAGTTCCAATTCATTTCTTGATACAGCGTACATATTTTTTCGTTTTACAAACGTTGGTTTTCATTTTACTAAGTACATACTATAACAATACACAATCGTGGCATGCAAAATTTCATACAAATAAGTTATATAAATAATATTTTTCGCAGTTTTTTCTTGGTTTCATATTTTTTTTTTTCATTTTCTCTATGAGTATTTCTTCTTCTGACTATTCAATAAATATTCAATTAATAAATACAAAAAAAAAAAAATAAATACATAAATATGTTTTGTAATAAGTGTAAAATTAGATTGTTTTGTTAAAAAAGACACAGCGGTGCAGTTGTGTAATTTTCGACGAAAAGTTCGCAAAAACGAGCGATCGGGGAACTTGATTCATGACTTGCAATTTAATCTGCCTACAAGTACGAGTATAAGTCAAAATAGATCCTTTCAGTTATGCGTTTTTAATTGGAAAGGGTACTTAAATGTCCTGCAGTTAAGTTTTTGGTTGCCAATGTACAGAATCAATTACACTCGTGCGGCATTTCGCGAAGCTTCTTAACACAATCCTCACGCCTTTGATTTGGAAAGTCGATATGTCTTATTTCTTTCTGTTCTTTGTTCTTATGGCTTGACGTTAAGGTGTTAAAATGTACGTCCAGTGCTACAGCACTTTTTAAGTAAATTATATGTAGGGTAAACAAACTTACAAAATATTACAGATCAGCATGCAAACTTAAGTCTAGAAAGATTAAACTATAAACTAAGAAAAACTTGAAGCTTCAAGCTTTCACTCGGTTCCTGAGTTGGGTATTTGTTTATGTTTTTTAAGGTTTTTTTCTTTTTTTTTTTTTTTGAAAGGAGTTTGTTCAACAGTAAGTCTTTGCTTTTACCACTGATTTGAAGGACGTCGCTCGGCACCCGGTGCTGCTGAGCCCGAAAAACGTGGCGATGAGTTGTTTGACTGAGGCGCCGAGGCAATTGGCATGCCCGCATTAGTGGCATCATTGGCCTGCAATGTGTTAATTGCCAGCAGCAATTTTCTGCGGGCACCAAAAGCCGTTATGCCCAATTCCAACAAATTATCTTCGGTTAAAGTTGTGAACATTTCAAGATCGATTTCATTGGTAACAAATATTTCTGAAAGAAAGCGATTAAAATGAAGTTATTATACTTTTACTTAGTATTCCTATGATCAGCTACTTATGTAATGCTCCAAGCCGAGGCTTGTCAATAGCGTATGTATGTCCTTGTGTTGGGACAATTGCAGTCGTCGATTTGTCGGTGTTGCATCCATCAAACCTACAGTCATACCGAGCGCGTAGGGAGTAATCGATGGGCCGCTTGGCCCAGCACCGCCACCAAAGTTCATGCTGGCTACGTTACGCGGCCACAAGCTGTCATCGACACTCTCCAATATGCCTGGTGATGTTCGGCTCAACGCCATGCCAGCCCAATTTGGGGTGGGGGTTCGCAATTCACCACTTATAGGTGGGCGCTCCATGGCTTTGAAGCCCATGGCACGTTTCATATCAAAGTCGAAAATACGATTTTGCTGCAAGCAAAAAGTTTATAAAAGTGATAAATATTTTTGAAAAAATCATCTCACCTTCGCTTCATAATGCAAATTGCGATAACTTTCTGCGCTTCCCGGCATCAGAGGTGCCCCAAGCGGTCCTGAAGCCCCCAATCCCAGCAATACACCATCACTGGAACGTCGACCCATACGACCACAACCAGCTTCGCTGCTATAGGTCGAGTCGGGTGAGTACTGCCCACGCGAACCTATCTCACCTGCACCTCCACTTGGTATCGGCAGGCGATTGCTACAGCCGCCGCCGCCGCCGCCGCCTCCGCCAAACGGCGGATAGACTTGTTCCAGCGAAGTGGTGCTGCTGCTGAAACTCTGATAGCCGCTAGTGTTGTGGCAGCTGTTCCGTGGCGACACCTGTTGTTGCTGCGGCTGCAAAGCAGTCTGCTGAGCGCGCTGTATCGGAGCGTTCGGCGATGTCACATGCACGTAACTGTTGTGTGTTGTGTTGTGGGTCGGCTGCGGGCGACTGAAGCTGTTGTTGTGCATTGCCACGTACTTTTGAGTGGGTGGGCAGACGTTGGCAGCGGTGCAAGCACCGAAACCAGGTGGATATGATTTGCTGTTGTTGTTTTTGTTATCGTTGTTGTTGTTATTGTTAATCAACAAATTATTGTTACTATTATGCAATTGACCATTGCTGCCGTAGGGTGACATCTGCAATTGGGCCGTTAGCAGGCCAGGCGTCCTCGGGCTATCAGGATAGCCAGCCAGCATTGAAGTCAACATTGTGCGATATCCAAGGTTGAAATCTTTATCTCTCGGTGCGAAATAGCTCTCTGGAATAGTCGCCTTCATAAGCGGTGTGCTGAGACGCAAAATCTCTTGACGCGCCTCGTAAATTTTGTCTATGATAACAAAGGAGGAATAATGAATGAACAATCTTCCTACAGCCGTTCCACTCAATTGAACGTCACTTACCTATAAATTTTTCGACACCCTTTACAACAATGGCCAAAGTGCTTTGTCTTTGCTTCTGGCGTAGTGATATATAAACGCCATATTTCGTGCTGAGGCCTATTATTTCAGAGGCATTGTTTTGATTGTCCGGAAAATCGAAAATCAATGCAATTGGTAAATTACCCTTTGTCGAATAGGAAATAGACGTAAGTTTCCCAACTCGTATTCAATTAACTTTAATTTCAACTTACAAGTAATTGTTGTCGTGCCTTGTAGACACCGTCGATAGTCCCAGTAATAGTCACTTGAGATTTTTTTAATGGTTTGACATTCATGTCCGAGAGATCAGGGAAAATAATCTAAATACGAAATACACAAATAAAAATTCTTGCAATTACGGCTGAGTGCCGCATTTATGTAATTACAGAACCTCACCTTAGTCCTTGTACGCTCCATAATACCTAGCAAATGCGAGTTATTTTTGCCCTTCACAATTTCATGATGCTGGGGCGAGATTTCCAGTTGCATCTGCACTAAGATTTGGTTCTGAAAACATAAAGGCATTAGCACATTTACACATATTTTAAGTATTTCTTTTTTTTTTGTTGATGATGATGACTTTTTTAAACTCACAGCAATGTTTTCGCATGAGAAATTAATCAACATTTGTGTTGCATCCTGTACTTTGGTGGCTTCCTTCTCAGAGCCCTTGACAAGAACCAAGGAAGAGTGGAGTTTGGGACGAGACGAAAAGATGACCTAACCAAATTTTGATTTTCAGTAGTGACGAGCATTTGCGAATTATTGTAGACTACTTACTTGTACGTTATAGTTTGCCTCAACCAACTTGACATAAGATGTCTCATGATCGGGCTGGGGACGCCCTGGTGCCAAGACTGGCAATTCGAATGAGATAAGCAGTGGCGTTGAGAGACGAACCAAAGCACGTGCACGCTCAACACCCTCCAAAGAACCGCACAAAGAGACCTGATTGGATTTCTCGGTTGGATTGGAACGATTCGAATCGGGAAAATGGATATGCGTTGCAGTATCCTCCATAATACGCTTTATATTATTACCACCGCGTCCAATAATATATGAATGATCTGTGTAAGATACATCCATTTTCATGATGACGCGAGTGCCCTGAGGAGAGATGAAATTTTGTTTAAAAAAAAAAAAAGAATAATTTCAAGGAAATGCATAGAATCATAGAATTTATACTCTTGAGTCCAAATTCGCAAGAACACGCTCCTTGGCCTTTTGTACTTCTTCGATGCGTCCAACGATTCGCACATGTGGATCTGAAATATGAGTATTTATTCACGAATCTCACATCTAAAAGATGAAAGCAAATATCTTACCCTTTTTGCTTTTAGCGCCAATTTTGAGGCGGCACGGCCAACTAATATAAGTCTCAGTAGATTTCATAACCTAAATTTATCAGAAGTTTGTTTACTTTGTAAAAAGGGTTAATTTGAATATTTCAAAAATAAGACTTACACTCTCAAAAAAATACTCAGCGCCATTCATCCCCTCAATCGCGCTGTCCTCTGTTAGCAATCAATTTATCTTGAATATCTTTTTAATGCACATTAATAGTTTTTCCACTTACCCTTTAGCATCTGCTCCAACTTTTGACGATCCACCTTGAAACGCTCCGTATGCAAGTCATCCGGATTGGCTACACCCAACTTCAATGCGATCGCTCGTATATCGCTCCAATCGCTATCCGCAGACGAGATTTCGCTTTGCGTTTCACTTGGTGCTCCACTAGATGGTGCGCCCAACGAGTGAGCGGCACTTGAAGTAGCCGGTGCAACGGTAGTTACCCCTCCAGCGGCCGTGGAGTAAATTAGCTGGTTTATTTGCGCACAGGACAACATTATTCCCGTTGTTGCTATTCTTTAATTGTTTGTGATTTTAGTTAAAAGGTGAACTTAACACAATCGGTAAACAACTTTGTGTGGTCGTTAGCAAAATTTTGTATTGTCCGCTCTGAGAGATCAGCTCCGTTAACTCGTCGTTTGGGAGTTTAAGTTATTTAGTTGGTGTTTAAAAGGAGTGAAGTGGTTTACTGAAAAACAAATGAACTTAGACTTCTCTATCTCAAGTGGATGTTGTTGTAAGATGTGTCGCTTGGCATATTTGGAGATTTTGACCAATTAGCTCACAAACACTTAACAAAAAGTTGAGAATTTAAGCTCTGAAATACAGTACTGCAAATTGGTTATCGCGACTTATGCATCCATGTGAGCTAATATCAATTGAGATGGATTACTTAGTATGCAGAACTGAGGGTTTGACACTTTTGCCATAACTTGAGGAAACATTTATCGTCTTGTTATGTATCCCGAACGATATGCTGCACGACTATTCGTCTGCGCAGGAATGCTAAAAAAAATTAGTCCGGCGGCATCATTCTAGCCGGTTTAAACGAAACCGAGACGATTGCAACCTAATCGATGTAAAGCAAGGCGAAGACGACCGATAGAGGTAGGTATACGATATCGTCTGCTGACCAATTTCGTGTGTGATACATAA
Organism: Rhagoletis pomonella; assembly: GCF_013731165.1. NCBI lineage: Eukaryota > Metazoa > Arthropoda > Insecta > Diptera > Tephritidae > Rhagoletis > Rhagoletis pomonella. Next base: position 100,284,644 of record NW_023458557.1, on the reverse strand, counting down.
ATAGACAAATAACTAAAAGAGGTATGCACTGCAACCAAGAGATCTATTGTGCCCCGGGTTGGAGATATGTACATAATAATGCTGCTAACTTTTGTGCAAATTCCCAGTACACGCTTGAATTAGTTGACTATTTGCAGAACTCCAACAACTTTTTTTTTTTTCTTTTATTTCAACCCTGGTGTAAAAATTGGATAATCGCAAAAATCGATAAACGTTAAGCCTGCGCAATGTAATGGCAGGAAAGAGTGTTGGATAAAAACAAAACATCCCGATCGCCATTTTCCCCCTAAAGACTCCTATATCAAGGCATGCTTTCAATGCAATGTAAAAATAACAAGTAATTTTTAGCAAAAAAACCGACTTCAACTCACATATAAAAAAAAATATATATATATATATCTCATGATCCACTGATCGGATCTTAACCAGATTAGTATGGGACCACCTCTGGGACACTACCTTTCCGATGCAAGAATTATCGAAATCGGTTAACGTGGACCACGGTAACCTACATAAAAAAAAATATATATATAAAAAATAAAAAAATAAAAATATTCCGACGAACTGATAACCTCCTCCCTTTTTTGGAAGTCGGTTAAAAATATTAAAAATACATTACTTAACTACAGGCAGTATATTACACCGCGCAAAAGGATGGGCCAAGTCGAGTGAATTTGTGTTTTTATTTTTTCTCTGTGACGTCACTAGCGTTTTTAAAGGACTTTGAAATGTGTAAAAATTAGTAACTAGAAAAAAAATAATATTTAAAAAATTTAGTGCCATGCAGAAAAACAGTATGTATGTATATCAAACTAAAGAGAAAATTCTATAGAATTAAAACAGATAAAATTTGTTGATGCATAAGGCCGAGTAGGTATATATTGAAAATGTCCTTCTAAAATTTTACCCTCGAATATTCCTGAAATTTTGCACTATTTATTGTTGAAAAAATTATATATTAACTCATTAAATGCGAAAGCAAAAGAGGAAATTTCGAGGAACCAAATTTTGGAAGATACTAAAAGAGAGGATATGTACAAAACCCCACAGTACCTCTATCAAGGGGTGTCTGCATGACATGTTACATATACACTCGTGAATCTTTGTTATGTAATAAAAATTTTCATAACAACAATATTAGTCCGCGAAATTCGAGCGTTACTTATATGTAACACTAGCGTTTAAAGAGTTAAGGGCTTTATAACCTCTACCACACCCTGGAATTTTGTCTTTCTCACTTTATTAGCATAAAAAATAAAATTAGCTAAAAAGAAATTTCAATACCTATTCGTCCTTGTGAACTAAAAATTATTTTGTTTAATTCTACAGAATTTTCTTTCTACATTGCACTGAATATTTTTTTAATAGTTTTCGGTATTAATCTTAATCTTAAAACTAGAAAGTCTCTTTAAAAAAGATTTTGGCGCCAAAAAGAAAAACTAAACACGCAGTTTGACTGTATTTGGCCCATAGTCTCGTGAGTATATTTATGGCTTCGTGCATTTTGATTTTATATTTTTTTTTGTCGACGTGTTATTATAGCAAATGGGATAAGTATTTTTTCATAAAATTCACAGCTATAAGCGAAATCATTAACTTAGATACTTAGTAAGTAAGCGGCGCGTTTGGAAAGAATTGTGTATTATTATAAAAAAAAAAGTTAATACATTTGGAGATTGAGCCCTATGGCGGGGCCCAAAACTAAATGATTTTTCTAACTGCAAGTTCGGCAGCATAAGTATGTATGCTCATATCAGCTAAATAAGTTCATAATTTACAACAATTAAATGAGGTGCCAGCGAACATTAAATAAATTTTTAACCTAATAAAATAAAATTAAACTACCCACGATTTAACAGATTTAAAAGAAGCCAATATTTCGTATTAAATACATACCACATTTTGTGCTTTTATTTCTGGTGTAGTTAACCTTCAAAATGGCGATCGCAATGCGGTCACCATGTGATGCGTCTTCATAAATTTGTATGCACGAAATTACAACTTAGCACATGCTCCTTTAACGAAATTCTTACTAAATTCCGAGAGTTTAGCGCCCACGCCAGGTTTGTCACTAAAAAATTAGCTCCTATATAAAAAAAAAAACCTGCTTTTGGCTATTAAAATTGCAAAGCACTTCACACTCAGTAACTAATTGGAATTTATGACCTCAACTACATGTGGTCCTTCCAGTTGATAACCGCTAACTCCTGCACAACTTTCGCGCCTTTACAATTGGCAATACCACGCACGTAATACAACTATTGGAACTTGGAAATTACTTTATAAAATATTTGGTATTTTACCTATTTAGAAAAATATACCCTTTTATTCACTTAATAGCAAATAAATTTGGTAAATCCAGAAAGTATAGTTGCAGAAAACGCGCCAACTCGTCAATCACCGTAGCCAGCCAAAAGTTCAAAGTGTATTTAGTAGACAAGTCGTTGGCAAAATATTTACGAAACCTTTTTTATACACAAATCGGCTTAGAATATGTGTGACACAAGTCTATAATTTTATATATTTCATTTGAGAAATAAACAAGTTACTTTAAACACCGTCAGTAGAAAAAGTATAAATTCTTAAAATATCCCAAACGAGCCTGAAGAATACGCAAAAGCAAATGAAGGGCGAATGGTTAGCCAAAATAATTTTAAGCTCGAATCGCTGAGTGCTCAGACACGGAGCCGCACAAGCCAACAACAATAATCTAAAACAGAACTAACTCAAGGACCCGAATCATAAATACATACGTGATATGTACAGCGGCGTTGAAATTTGTTTTGATAGCGGGTAGGAGAAATAGTGCGGTCGGTCGGTCATTGAACTGATCGGCAGTCAAGTGGTGAAAGTTACAGCTGGCAGGAGTCAATTAAAATCAAAACAAGTCTGGTGAGTTTTATCTACTATGAGCACATTTGTTGCTGAAGCTGATATTCACCAAAATGCTGCCATATACTAAATATGTTTGTTGTATATACATATGTTGCCGATGCAATGTTGCTGAGAAAACGCATTGCGAAACATTGAAAACAATTTAAAAGGAGAGCGATTTTCTTCACTAAACATCTCTCGACACCACTGGTATTGCAATGATGCGATCTACATACATGTATATTAAAATTTGCCTTGAAATAACTTTGAAATCAATCACAAGTAACTAAAAAACATAGAACTTTTTCGCTAAAACTCTTTTAACTTTCCGTTTAACGTTTGGTTCACCGAATCATCGATAACATTATACTCACCCGATTTTACACTTCATAATTTTGTTTTAGAAAGGATATATAAGACGCATCCATTCTTTTGTTAAATCACAAATTCACACACATTTATATTAAAGGTTATTATTTGAATCACGGATGTAAAAGGTTGAACAGAGAAAATTGGTCGACACGTGGAATTTCTTAATACATATTTATTTGAGAACTTGCAATTTACGTTAAATTAATTTTGCAATTAATTCTTGTCAATTGGTCAATAAAAAGTGAAAATTGTTGTCAGAGGGAAGCAAGTAGTTTTTCAATGAAAAAAACACTTCTTCCAAAACAAAATGTGGTTGAAAAATTTTATAACGCGCAACGTGGTCGGGAATTGATGAAAACACAGAAGACAGGGGCTTTAAACGGTCGCAGTATCGAAAAAATTAACAGAATTTTATTAAATTGACGATTTTGTAAAACATTTGCTTTGGCGTATATTTTTGTTTTTTTTTTTTTAGTAAAATTATATATTTTTGACACGAGAGAACAATGATTAAACGTATGATTTCTTTTATATTCTCTTTGATGTAATTTTTCTGCGAGGTTAGCTGTTTTTCTAGTTTTGGCGCGTAATTTGGTGTACGTCGTGTAAAGCGGAGCGTGAGCGACGAGTGACTGAGCTAGAGCTCAACGCCTTTTTTCAAAGGCATTCTTTCTTGTATTTCTTCATCCACCTATACTCGTACTTGTATGCACAGCAAGACCATGTTTTGTTTTTTAATTGATGAGTAACAAATGTTTAGGCATTTTATTAAATGCAATAACAATTACTAGTATAAGTTGTTTTGCACAAAAATGAAACGGTACTCAATTGGAATGTGTAAATGACACAGTGTTTAATGTCAGAGCGAATTTGTCGATGGGGAAATTAATATAGTGCACTTTAAAAATAATTGAGTATAATTAATACAAGGAATATTGTTAACATATTTTCATCTACATATTGTTTTTTTCAGAAATGAGCCTACATGCATACATATGTATAAATAATATTTATTTATTCGATTGTTTACTGAGATGTTTGGCAATAAAAATATAATAATAAATTATTCGGTACATACATATGTATATATATAATAATTATTATATATAGCCTAAAAGGGCTATAAAACTGCATGCCATAAAAGTAGTGGAAATTTCTAACCCTAATGCATTTTCCTACATCGTTTTTGTACAAAATGTGGATTTACTTATAAAGTCTTTGTTTTATGTTGAGCTAGATTTGTGTAAGAAATTAATAACCAAAAGCAAAATTGCACACCTTTTCTTTGTCCATCGCAAATCTATTTGTATTACGTCCAACAAAATTGTAAATTTATAGAACACAATAAGGAATATTTTTACAAGCCTTCTGTTTGTATTCACAGTGTTTAAAAATATAAATAGACTTAATTTTACAGTGCACTGCTTAAAAAAGTATAAATATATATATATATATATATATATATATATAAAGTAAAAAAAAAAATGTTTTTATTACAAATTTTATATTAACATGCAGGAGAATGACGCTACTAAAAGTCGCAAACAAAAAATTTCGAATTTTTTCGGCCGAAAAAAGGTATTTTTGAGGTTTTTTCCAAAAAAAATATTAACGGAATCGGTGAAAATTGTGAAATGCGTTTACAACATTCATTCCAAGATGGGGACGATTCCATAACCCCCCCCGAGTCCCGCGAATCTATTTTTTTTTATATCTCTTTAACCTACTCAAATGCAATTATCATCACAATTTATAGGCCTTACAAAAAATCGCCGGAGGGCCGAATTTGAATCTCATTAAGTATGCGCCTTCTATTTGAAATAAAAAAGTGATGTCCTATTTTTAAATACATATGCATGTACATACGAATTGATTGCGAAAAGAAGGAGCCAGCAATTTTGCTTAGCATTTGGTCGAGCTTCTTCTCCGATTTGCAGTGGGCGTCCTGATGATGAGAAGCTTTTCCATGGCAGCAATACACTCGGAGATTTGCCATTACCTGCGGAGGGTCGACCGCTGTTAGAAAAATACTTTTCTAATTTAGATGTTGCCCGGACCAGGGGATTGAACCCAAGTCCTATGGGGTGATAGTGCGCACGTCTATCCACTCAGCCACAGCGGCCATCAGCTTGAAGCGGTAGCAAGCTAGCAAAGTGCTCTTGACAAAAGCCATAAAGACCACCTGCAGACTAAAAAGAAAGAGATTCTATAATGTTGAGTTCCCTGAGGCTGAGCCCGGACTCACGTATTGTCGGTCTTCACTGATGGATCAAAAACTGACTCTGGGTCATAATCTGGCGTCTTTATCGGAGATAAAGGGGATAAGCTTCACTTTTCTCTTGGGGAATAGGCTTCGGTATTCCAGGCTGTGGTATTTACAATCATCAATGCCATAGACTACGTCGAGGAAAATATGTGGAGGGGAAGGAGTGTTCGTCTCTGCTGTGATAGCCAAGCTGCACTCGAACTACTTCCGAACTAGTTCGGTAATACAAGTATCGACTAAATTATGTTGGTAACCATAGCGAGCTTGCATTATCCTGGCTGCCAAGTCACTCGGGAGTACCGTGTAATAAAATATCGGAATATTTGGCCAGAATTGGCTCAGACCAGGCATTCGTCGGTCCGCAACCAGTTATATGTAGCACTCCTCACTTCGGCCATTTTAGCCAGTATCAGAAACTGTGTAAATACTTCGCTCAGCAATGAGTGGTAGGCATCGTCAGGCTGCAGGTGGGAAAAACTTATGTTACCTTCAATTTCATAAGGTCTATGTAGATTTTTACTCTCACTTAACAGACGAGACAGCAGACAACCTGTGGGACTGCTAACTCTATTTGCCCATTCTGCTTAAAAGTGGTGGAACAATTTTTGTGCTTCAGTCCCGCCTTTCAAAGAATTATACAGGTATGACTAATTTGGCCGCGATGTGTTAAGCGACGAACGCCTGAGCTCTTTGACACCCACCAATCTGCTTAGGTTTATTCATAAATTGTGCAGATTTAAAACAGATTAAAATCGTCCCTATTTGTAGTCTGAGTGCTGCTTTCTGAACTCGTTGTTTTGTACATTTTATTCCTGCAACATTAAGTCTAAAAATTCTGAAATAGTTACTTTAAAAATTTATTTCAATTCTACGTTTCTTTCTGTGGCCGAATAGTCAAATCAGATACCAGCTAGTCGATGTTGCTACCGGATGTGGTCTCTGAGCACAGCTAGGCGTATGAGTGATGGCATGATCGTAAATGTTGCACGAACGAATGTTGCAACTTTTTTAAACAAATTGAAAATGGTCATCCCTTTGCAGGCAATGGCAAACCTTCGACGAAGGCGAATTCATATACGCCTTACGATTCAAGACTGCCTGTTAAGGATAACCGGTGCTTTGACTGCCCGTTAAATTTGTCGCTCACATGCTTATAACTAGGGCTCCTGAGCGAAGCGGAGCAAAGGATTTTAGCTGGAGTGGAGCTGGAGCAAAGAGATAAAAAAAAATTAATGTAATTAATTTTCAATATTTTTTTTTTTGTTTTCTGGCTAGTAACGATTTATTTTGAAATTTTTTATTGTTTTTTTTTCGAAAAAATTTCTCCTACGTTTTTTGGCAGTTTTTATTTTATTGCAGTTTAAGTTTTTTATTGAGAGCGGGAGTGGAGTAAGAGAGGTGTTCGAAGCGAAATAATATACCGGAGCGGAGCTACAGTGGAGCGATGAAAAAATAAAAAAAAAACCCTTTGCGCCGAAGCCCTGCGCTTATAACAGGCAAGCGATAAAAATCGATAAAGCAGACTGGCCGTCAACTTTAAACAGACAGTCGAGAAAACGGCCCTAACCCTAATATTTTTCATGCGTTTCCACACACATTAGTTATATTCTCGAAAAGTTGCGGATTGCATCGTGAAACCCTGTTCCCATGGGACAGCTCAAACCGTGCAATCTGTGTACCGTGCAAGGGCTTTGTATACCTTCAATAATACTCCCATTCTTCAATGATTTTGACAGTTTATGCCGTAAAAGCAAAAACAAAATACAAGAAAATCTTTGTACTCCTGCTATCACCTTATACATAGCCTCCGTGTGTACATATGCACTTCTGCCATGAGCCGGAAAAAGATTTACACATAATAATGAGAAATGGAAGACCCGCAACATCTCCTTGGCAATGTATGTATGTACAGTGGCCGAGTGATTACCAACCAAGGTTTTATTACTGCTTCGATCACAATTCCAAAAATGGCATTAAAGCTCATAGAACATCACCATACATGGCAGCTTAGTTGCTGCAAGAACGTAATATTTAATCCAAAAACAAAGAAAATTAGTTGAGTATGAAAATTAGTCTTACTTGAAGTTTCACTCTTTTACATTTTACTTAACAATAATAACTAGAATGCAGTTGCTTTTTAACTAATCTACTAAATGTAAAGAACGAAACTAAGGTTTGATAACGGATTTTCAACTGCATAAATTTTAGTGAATGCAGTTGCTATATTTTTTAGTTAGCCCGAAAATGCGCGATATATCCTTTTAGTTTTACAAAAACATTAAAGCCTAATAAAGAACTACATTTGTAGTTTACTGTTGCTCTACTTTGAAAACATTGCGAAATTCAGGCCTACGTTTTTAGTGGCACTTTTAAAACTTTTTGCATTAAGCGACATCATCGCAAACTAACAAACAAACTATCTCTTTGCGCCAAGCTTTAACTAAACTTTAAAGCAAATTTAATTATGTAAACTACTTAAATTTTCACGCTGCAGTGGGCAGTGAAAAAGTTCCGCTTGACGCAATAGAATCAGATTACTCATTAAATAACCACTTGTCACTCGTCAACATAATGAATGTGCAGGCAAATAATTATGTATGTATGTGTGTATGTATTTGTAGGACCATATGTATGTGCATTGCGAATATGTATGAATTCCTGCTAGTTATCATAACAGTTATATAGGCACATTCACTTTGTACCGACAAATTCTTGCAGATATATGAATTCGTGGGTGATAAGCCTTATGATGTCCTGAAATGCTTAACCTCATTTGCTATGCACATGTGAATTAGGGTGGTCCTTAAAATCAAATGAATGATTTTTTTTCAGTCTCACCTCCTTAATCGGTAATACCATGGTCGAGGATATGACATATAAATTTTTGGTCCCGATTGGAGTCGGTTAAGACGTCTTCATAGGGTAATCTGAAGTTTGGCCCCTGTGCGACACGCCTTAACCGACTTCAATCTGGACCAAAATTGATATGCGATAACTTCAACTATGGTAGCATCGACGTAGAAGTTGAGGCTTAGGAAATCTGATGTAAAAATTTGCTTCCTACATTTAAGGACCACCCCAATGTACATAGGTTATAATGCGTTGAAAGCCTAATATACTACAACTGCTAATGCGCAAATTTCGAACTCAGCGACACAAAAATTGTGTGCCAAACTTTTAAAATTCATTTACAGTTCATCGTCATTAAATACGAAAAACGAGTTTGAGTATAAAATACCAATGAAATGCGGTCAACACAAATACTTATGTATAAACAAATATGGGCAAATCCCAGCGGTCGAATGTTTCTTCTTCGGCGAAAACAAAAATTTAAAAAGTTAAAAAAGGCAAAGTTTAAAGCATTACTTATGAGAACAAAATTGTGGAAATTTGAATTCAAATTAATGGCGGTGTATTTTCCCTTAAAATTTGTGTTCGAATGCTACTCAAAATGTTGATATGGCTACCAAATTCAACAGATTTCGGCAAGTGGTCATATATGAAGAACACAGTTTATAAAAATACCTTGAAGAGAAAATAATGAAGTTAACAAATAAAATAATGAAGTTAACAAGATAAATAACTAAATATATAAATAAATAAATAAATAAATAAGTTTAAAATAATTGTATATGTTCGTTCGGGACGTTATCTTTCGAACGTTACACTTTCTGTCGTTGTGAAATTTGATTTTTTTAAAGCGATATTTTGGTATTTTATTATTCAGAGCTTTGTTTTAAGAAGTAGGGGGGCAAGTAGGATTTCTCAAATTATTCGTCGATGTTTTTGCAAAACCGCCGAAAATCGCCGTTGTGGCAAATATGAGATTTGGTAACCCTGAACTCCAAGCATCGAGATTTATGCATAAAAATGGTAAAATTCTTATTAAAACAACAGATTTGTAAAATAATAGCTAGAGAAACTACCGCGTCTTAAAGCAATGTCTTCAAGGATAACCCGTTTTTTCGTTCTCCTGTAAAATTTGAGTGCCGTAAGATAGGCGGTTTTGCAATTAGGCGATGGGCGGTTTTGCAAAAACTTCGACGTATTGTTCTCTGCCATTTTAGATACAAAAGTGCGAGGATTTTAATTGCATGCATTTTGCCGTTTTTGGTTGACTATTTCTCGGATTTGCTCATACATACATAAACGATCTGGTAATATATGACACAATTTGATTTACATCATCTGCCTGCAGCCCTAAATAGATATATTTAAGTAAATATTACTGCAGACGCCAGGCAGCCGGAGAGGCATGCCAACCAGCCTGACAGGGAGCCAAGTTTATTAAGCGAACGAATGAGAACGGCTACTGCAGTTGTGCCTAGATGGAGCGGTATGCCAAACAGCTTGAGTTCTAGAAATGGAATTGCAGCATCCAATTCATAAAAATGTACAAATAAAAGGTCTTTCATTACTGTAGCTGGGAAATTATAAGATTAAGCAGATATGACATTAAGAAGGAGAGCGGTCAATACACAGACACATTTGCAAGTACATATATCGCAGTTGTACATTCCTCATGCCGGCAAATAGATATTTATGTACATTAGGGCGACCCAATTTTTTTTTTTTACTATGAGCGTATAGAATAGGAGGCTTTTACATGTATGTAATTCTAAGCAAATTTGCCGAAGAAGCCCTGGGTATAAAATCAATTTGGAGATGGCCAAATTGAGAACATAAGTTTCGACGGAAATTTAAAAACTTTCACTGTTGCGCCCTTAGGAGGAAGTTCTAAGAAAAAGATAAGTGCAGAAATACATAGCTTTCTCATACCAAAAAACCCCTTGTAGCATGTTTTATACAAAATTTAAGGAATTTACGACACAACAGCAAAATGTCAAGAAACCTATTTTCCCAATTTGGAAAACTCCAAAGTGGTTTTACGCGCATGGTTTCTTCGGAAAATTTGCTTAGAATTACACGTAGAATCCTTCTGTGCTATACACGCATAGTCGAAAAAATCTCCCATACAAATTGACCCGCCCTAATGTGCATATGTTTACATTCTCGTATGACTACTATTTTAAATATGTAGTAATGAGAAAATTAGAAGTACAGAATACCTAAGGCTCTGGACATTTGTACCATTTTTGCACTCAGCTATAATTGTTCAAGAAAAATTCAATTAAAAAATATGTGTGGTGCATTCTCCCGTTTGGAATTCGAAGGATGATAGTGTATGCACTACATACATATGTATGTATGTATGTATATAGTTTTTAGATTGAATCCACTTTGATGGACTTAGAAGTGCGACTTGGGACACTTGTGGAGAGAATAATTTCTGGGGTAATTTCTTCAATTCTGTCCGGAAAATGAATTGAAAAATTTTTTCTGACATATGGTATAACGTGCATTGCATTTCAAATCTGTTGACGCCTTGTGATTCTTCGAAATTTTGCAAATCTTAATCTCCTTCGTTTCCTTTGCATAAATTTTCAGCCATTGTTTGTACAAATTGATGCACGTTCTAGTGAAAAACGAAGCACTTCTGCGCATGAACAGAAAGTTACTGGCGGCCTCTAATGGTGGAAAAAGGAAACTGAATACCAAAGGCGTTAACCGGATATTGACTTGGAAAGTAGTAGTGTGCTTGGACTGCCATGCAGCAGAGTCAATGCTGTGTAAGTTAGAAAAAATCTGAAAATTGTTAACATTAAGGGCCGGTTACTCAATGTCTGGTTAAAATTAATCTCCGTTTAAACATCATTATCGACGTGTTCGGCTCCATGCATATAATATGGAGTCGGTAACGTCGATAACGATGTTTAACCGGAGATTAGTGTTAACCAGACATTGAGTACCCGGCCCTAACTATAGTCCTGCGAGATTCCTAAACAACTCTATGCTGTTTAAACTACTTAATAACATCCTGCAAGTGTGTGCTTACTACAGCACACTAACTACTATTTTACCTTGTCAATTAGTTAGAAACATTTGATTATGGTGAGTTGTAATTCTCCAATATTTACAACATAACTTAGCGCCCTTGCTGGCAGTGATGCCAACCACGGCAGAATTCCCCGATTTTAATGGAGCTTCAACTTCTTGGTGGAATCGGGGAATGGCTTTAAATTTTTGGGGAATTCAATGTAAAACGTTTTTTTTTATTAGAACATTGCTATTGAGAATAAAATTACAACTTGTAATAACAATCTATCATTACGTTGTAACGGATTTAAAATCTAACGTAATAAAAATGCGAATAAAGGCTAGGTTAGGTTAATGTGGCAGTCGGTCAAATGGCCAACTTGCAGGTCCATTGTGATACCACTGTGTAACACGAGAACCTCAGTGACTATTCTGTATAGAACCATTTTCAAACATAGGATTGGTTTTATTCCTAAAGGGGATAGTTCTGTGAGGGAGCTGAAAAAGTGTCTACTTAGAAAGCCCGCTCTGCTCATAGCTACAGCTGGGCAGCTACCGAAGAAGTGCTCAACTGTTTCTTTTTCTTCCTCATCTATGCAACTTCTGCAATATTCATGGGAGAATATTCCTAATCTCAAAGCTTGCCTACCAAATTGCCAATGACCGGTTACACAAACCATGCCCATCGAAATGGCCTCACTTGAGAGGCTGGGCAGCTCTTCGGTTTTTTTCCTATCAACTTGCGGCCATAGTAGCCTAGTTGTACAAGTGCCCCCGTCCAATGACCTTAATTTGCAGGTATCCTAATCTTACCTATGTTTTCACACAGTGGAAGATTGGTACCTTTCCTGGCAAGCTCATCGGCTTTGCAATTTCCTTCAATATCTCTATATCCCGGAACAATAATGAGACTGACCTTGAAGACGGAGCTAATATCATTTAAGGCTGCCAGGCATTCCTGTCCATCCTTTAATCTTAGCATTACCGCGTTCACAGATTTGATGGCCGCCTGGCTATGCGTGAAAAATAAAGTGCCATAAATAGTAAAAGTTATTCTGGGGGAAACCATTAAAAAGAGGGGATTTTTTTGAGGAATGTTGGGGAATTAGTCTTAGTAGAGTTGGCGTCCGAGCTTGCTGTCATATTATCAGAGGTGAATAAGAAAACTCAACACACAATTTATGCAAGCATCTCTGGGGCCACCTGTTGCTAAACACATGTAGATATGTATGAAAATCCCATGAAAATCAAAAACTTTTCGCTCTGTTTACAATTTGTTACGTTCAATATGGATTCTCGCAAGAGATTATTACGGTAAAAGGAATTTTATACTCTGGTGCTATCGAAGATAGTGAAATTCACCACACTTGCGCACGCAATTCTACATGAGCGAACAGAACGGAGAGAAAGCATATAGCAGGTTTAAGTAACAACAAAGTGGGCTTTCCGTTGAATTGCTTAGGTTCACGAAGCTCGATGTAGGAGCCGCAGACGCCAGTACGCTTTGTGCGCACTGACAACAAAGGACAGGCACTTACTTGACGTTTACCTGATTTTTAAGTTTTTTATGTTTGCACACGTAATTTTCTTATATTCAATGGATAGGAATGTGAAGACATATGGGAAAGGACAAATTGTATAGGTTTGAACCTGGTGTGCGGAAAAATGAAAACAAAGTGAATTGATATAACTACTTAAGAAATTTAGCGAGGGCAAAGACAGTTTATTGATGTAAGCTGACGACAGAGTAGGTGTTACTGTTATTACTGTTATTACTGTTAGTGTGGTCCACGTATTAGTTGTTCACTTTTTACTTATTTCAGTTTAAAATCATAATCAATAGACATCTTGCTACTACTCTTGTCCTGCACTGTGGAAGTAAATGAAGCTTGAATGCAAATGCCGAGTAAAAGAAATATTTGAATATTTATAATCAGCCCAGCAAACAGAAACATGCGTACGTGCATATTTGTTTTTGTGAAATAAGTTAAAATTGAGTACGCATTTATGTATGTAGTACGCAAAGTCTTCCAACCTCTGACTCATTTCACCTACCTATCATCCCCACGGGCATATTTGCCATGGCATTTTAAAGTTTACGAGAGAGTCGTAAAGTTGAAAGATTTGATGGACCACAAAATTTATCAAGTTTTGTTGAAAGTTAAACACTTCAGGGAATTCAATGTTAAATAATGCCTTACTTACATACATATGTACAGATGTATGCGCAAATAAGTATATATGTACATATGTATGTATATATGCTTGCATGCAGATATGTATACCTATAAATATAGTTAAAAACGTATGTACATTAGACTGCATCACACCCCATACAAAAAAAAAACGGTACTGCGTTTCCATTGGATTTATAAAATCTCTAATATTTTTAAAACTTCCACAAAAATAGTTCGGAAAAATATACCTTCAAAAATGGGGTTTTTGTGAATAAAAATACATAGTTTCTTATAGAATTAAAAAAATCCCTTCAGATGACAAAACAGTTTAAACTCAAAAAATCTGCATAAAAATATTTAAAAAAAAGATTCAACGGAATCGTAATAATGAGATTTTTTATTCTGTTTTTTTAAATTTTTCAAAGATTGGTATAAGAATAACTTGACTAACTGGACCAAAACTATTCCGATTCCGACTTAGAGGAATCATTGTGAAGATATTTTCTCACCCTTTTTAAAAGACTAAAGTAGCATGAACGGGCATCACTCCAAGTTGAACTAAGTCGTGTTGATATTTAAAAAAGAATTGGGAGTTTTTTTGCAGAGAACTAAAAATAGTGGGAAAATACCTTTCTACCTATACCTCATAAGTCTATATCGGAATTATTTTGGCCCAGTTATTCAAGATTTTCTTAAACAAATCTTTGAAGACAGTTAAAAAACAACAGCAAAAATATCATAATGATTCCGTTGAAAAAATTGTTTAAATATTTTTTATGCAGATTTTTCCAGCTTAAACTGGTTTGTCATCTGAGGATATTTTTTTGTTCAAAAGTTCTTAAAGAAATTATTTCAAATCGGTGCAGCTCACGTAAATCTTAATATTGGTGGAGGTCTTCAAGTATAATAAGTTTTGTAATCCCGGCGGAAAAACCGCAACCTTTTTTGTGATGCAGTCTAATGTACGTACATCACTTAACAAATACATGTGTACATATGTATGTGCATATTTGATTGCAAACAAGCTGAAAATACTTAGTAAAAACGGAAACAGTCAATTTTAGTGGAGTCTTTTTACACAATTCAGCTAGCAAAAAGAAATAATAATTAATATGGCATTTGCTACACCGCATTTTAATCAAATTTTCACCTGAAATTCATATGCCTGGCGCTGTGCCACAAGCAAAAAAAAGGGATGTTGGTTGTTAATTCAGCGTATGTAGCACTCAGGCATAAATATTACGGTTTTCTAACAAATAAGAAAAACACGAAACACTTTGTAAAAGTTTACTGTTGTTCGAATCAGAAAGTTTTTAAATAACGTTAGGAGGGAGTATATTGAAGGGCCGTAACGGTTATTATCTTTTTAATATAAATTACTAGCGAACCCGAACGGCGTTAAAATGCCCAAGATAGAATTTCAACCTACAACTATACCAAATACTCCAAATATTGGTAATGTATAAACGATTCGAAGGTCATATTTCTTCTAAATTCGTGCAGCCGTTTCGCATAAATAGTGAGATTTTAATGTAAAACTTGTGTTTTTACTCATCAAATTCATAACCAAAATACAAATCTACAATTTTTCAATACACCTTTTATATTATTAATGGTTATATACAAACCGAAAAATTATACCGTTTAAAGTTTCATTTAAACAAACCAATTGTGATGATTTTTTTTTAATTTACAGGTATTATTTTTCTATAAATCTATAAACGGCATACAAACCGACACACACGGATTTTTAAGAAGATATAATTTTGGGACGAATGTCCGCCATCTCTGGTCAAAATTTTCGAATGAAACATAAACCTAAAAATTATAAAAAGTCAGAACCGGTTTGTCTTCAAACTAACCTTAGCAAGGAATGACGGATCCATATTTATTTAAAAGAAATTTATGTATGTAGTTTCTTGATTATGGCATGGAGACAGCTCTGATTAGCCTATCCCAATAAATAAAACAAGGAAATAATGTTGAATTACAGCTGTTATAGGCGCATAAGAAAAAAAATACTAAATATTAATTAATATTCCCCAGGAGATTTTGTTGGTTTAACCCTTCGTCGGGCGCAACTGATCTGTGAGGCACAGCCAGCACATTTTTTTTACTTCGCCGTTACATTGCGCCCGAAATTGACAGTCACTATATTGTGCCTGACGAAGGGTTAAGGTTTTGTTCATTATCCGGCCAGACCGAAAATGCGGCTATTTTTTGTATTGAAAGTTCTGGAAAAAACAACTCTCTTTCACGAGTAACTATTTATTCCTTGTTCAAATGAGCACATTGTATGTACAGCACTGTATTAGGGTCGTTCTTAAAAAACATGACCAATTGGTGTCCCCAGACTTTACTATTTTATATTTTGTTTCTTCAAAAGAAAATAGAAAAATATCTGCATTTTTATAAATTATTATCGATTCTACGTAACTATATTATAAAAAAAAAATAATTAATTATCTGAAAATAACTTAAAAAATATTTTCAATGTCAAAGGTTTAGCAAAAACCTGTGTCCCGAGCCAATTTATAAAAATTTAATAGTTATTTTCAGTTGAAATAAAATTGAAAAAAAATAATATTTACAATTTTTGTTATTCAGTTTGTGTATATTAATACCATATATAGAAAAGAATGATGAAAAATAATTTTTTTGTATAATTTTTATGAAGAAAATTTGTGTCCCCAGGTTTTGGTCCCCTCTGTTACGTCCACTCATTTTATTGAAAAATGTTTGTTAAACGTTATGACGCGTATATTTCTCTTATGCTTCTCCATCATAACTTAGCTAAAATCAACAAAATGTGTTTTGAACTGTTCAGTCTTGTTTAGTGCGTTGTTGAGTAAGGAACCCAATTGTATGCCGGGTACGTACCCTTATTCAGTGTCAACTCTGTTACTGTTGAAAAACGGTGAGTAAAGTGATTTTTTATTTATTTTATAATTTTTTTATAAATATTTTATGTACATTAATTAAGTGGACAAATAAATTCTCCAAAATTCGAATAAAAAGCTAAAATATGGTATTTTTGAGTTAATTTGTCCCCTCTGTTACCGGTCCACTCTGTGACTTATTAACTCCAAAAACTCCAAAAATTAAAAAAAATACTGCTGGTTATGGATTCCTATTGTTGATACCATCCGTAACCATATGAGGCCAATTATAAACATATTTGGCCAACTTAATTTTTAAAAATTACAAAATTCAGAATGGTCATGTTTTTTAAGAACTTTCAGTTTTTATTTTAGAAATTTAGCAATTCACTCGACTATTTACGCAAATATGTACATACATATGTATACGCAGAGGGCGTATGTACATATGTGTAGCGCTCACAAATAATCCGCTTATCATTATCATGCAGAGAGTTCTCCTCATCATAACTAACAAAGTCATTTTAAAGCCACTCAAATAACAACACGTTATTTATGCACTGTTACACTCTGAATTCTGGATATTTAAATATGTAGGTATGTTTTTGCTTTTTACAAACATATGTATGTAGTATATACGTATGTATGTATGTATGTAGGAGGATGAGTGAGCTACTCTGTATGCTGTAAAAAGTTTGATGACATAGTAAATTTGCTGTATGATTACCAAGTGGTAAAGTGAGTCAAAATCAGCAGAAAATGTGAGTAAAAACATGCATATGCACGTTCATACATGTGTACATACAAGCATTCAATTTATTATTATGAATACTCTATTTGAAGCTTCACACTCATAATTATTTTTACAAAATTTATAAAGTAAACATCAATGAAGAAGCAAACTTTAACAACATTTGAAGAAAAGGCAGCTTTTATGGCACAAAAAAAAACCATCAGAAACCACTACCATATTCATAAACAATATACATACATATGTATATTACTAATAATTAAGAAATATACAAAAAAGCCAATTCTCTATAGAATTTTTGTAGATAAACCATTAAGGAACAATTTTTGATAAAGTATGCCCAGCAGATATGCAAAATTAAAAAAAAAAACGACTCTCCAAAATACGTTTCATAATTGAATAGCGCACAATGAACTGTCTGAACTTTTCATGCATTGGAGAATACTCGAATGATTGAAAGTGGAAGTGCCTGACTTGTGAGCGGCATACGAAAGTAGCGGAAACTGACAGAGCTCCAAAATTGGCAGCTCCGAGTAGCGTTGCTAGTGTTTTTGGTGGCGCTGATGATGCGAAGTGATGTGAAAAGGAAAATGTAAGCCAAAAATAATCTTGTAGAAAATTTGCAAAAATCAATTTGAGGTCAAAAAGTTAACAACCGACAATTGTCCGCTGGCAACGCTTTTGCTTTTCAAGTTTATAGAGGATAGCAGCTAACAAAATGTTGCTATGTATTTCTTTTGGACCGACCGACTTGAGTAGCAAATATTAACAGTGTTCGTTCATGTCTTAACAAGTTTGATAACAATTTTACATATTCTCCGTTCAGATGGAAACAAATATCGAGAACAAGAATTAAATATGTAAGCGAAGCTTTAAAAATTGGAAAATTCTAAAGTGCTACAAAATACTTTTGGATAGGGCGGGTAAGGTTAAGAGCTAAAAAGTGTTTGGCAACTCACTTTGTATAAAAATTCAACAAATTTCACCAATTTTCCCCAAAAATTTCTAAAATTTTATTCATGATATTTTAGTAGGTTAAATGCAAGTGTCAAGATGCTAAAAAATGATTAAAATTAAATAAACAAAAGAATATAAAATTAGCCAAAACTGGTCAAAATATCACTTAACTTAATCAGCTGACTACAAGTGCAGGTACATACATCTTTTTGATATTATGTACTTATATATTTTTTGAAGGTGATGAAAAGTTATCTGCAAATAATTTCTCAATTTCTTGTATATTTACACAAGCAGTCGTATTTACATGTGTACATATAATATGGGCTTAAGATAATGCCTACATAAGTGTAAGAAATGTATGAGAGAATACCCCGCAGGAAAACTTGTTGGTTCTCAGCGGATATTTTTTTTTTTACATTTTTTACAATGCTTCCAACTAATATTACCGTTTCGTGCAAGATTCACCTTAATTAAAAGTACCAACTAATAACTCGATTACACACAAAATTTTAGTTTTTTTTCGATTTTAACAATGGTGTAGCTAAACTAAATTAAATTTTCGCCACCGGGCACTTTCATGCAGTCGCACATTGAAAATGCATAACATTTAAAGCTTACCAAATCGGATTAAAGTAATACGTAGCTCTGATTGTGTGAGCGGACAAACACACTTGTCTTGGCCTCAATGCAGAAACACACATTTTATAAGTACCAGCTTTACTATAAAATATATTGCATATGAAATGAAAGCGATGAAATCTGAAGCTTGATAAAAGTAATACTTTTGCAATTTATAGGTATTTGTTAAAGGGAAAATTACATAGATTTTCATAATCTGTTAAATGCGAACATGACTCAAACAAATGTGATATACTGAATGCTTTTAAATATTCAGTGTTTTTCAAATTATAGTGTTTTTTTTTATAAAATTATTGTTGATGCTTTAACCAAAACCACACTCGTATCAATCAAAGTTCCAAATTTTATACAAAATTAGGCAAAAATGTCCGCTTGCATCGCGCCGCCTGGTAAGAGCTTTTTCGTTGGCCAATGAAAAATAGTATTGCGTCATCTAATCCAACATAAACATAGCGCCAAAGCAGACAAGATGTGCATCATGCAGGTAAAATATATTTTAAATTTTAACGAAATCGGTTCATAAATAACAGTGTTAAAAAAAACTCCACTCCGGCGCCATCTATCGAGTTTTAAGATGACCTATAATATTATCATATATATATATATATATGCAAGGTATATCTAAAAAATTTACTGAAATCTATTCAGTAGTTTTGGAGCTAAGGCCGAACAACGACTTCAACAAATTTCCATTAAAATTTCGAATTTTGTAACCTTAATCTTTAGAAAACTTTTAAGTATGCAGTTATATCTCAAACTCAGTTTGGAAAATGGGCGTGGTATCACCCACTTATGATGAAATGCGATATCCGTGTAGTCCCTTCACCAATCCTCACCAAACACGGTGCGCACATTGCTTAGGGTCCAGCTAAGAAACCTGTTGAAAATTTTGAAACATGACAAAAACCACGTCCACCTCCCATATAAAGGTAATACCAGAAATACGAAAAACTGCGATAAATTAGGAACTATTTAAGCTAATTTACTCACAATCGATATACGCAATGACCTCTTAGCAGAAAATGATACTTAGGAAAATTTTGGAAAGATGGGCGTGTCAGCGCCCGGTTTATAAATAACCGATTTATCAATTTCTACCAAACTTGGAACATTTATCAACCTTGGCGCACAAGAGAAGTATGTTGAATGTTTTTGAAATCGGACTAAAATTACTGCCACTTACCATATAACGGTAAAATTCAGAAATACGAAAACTCCTATGCCTCAATAACTAAAGACGCCAACTTACAACAATCTCTTAACAGGACACACGATTTTTTTTTTTTGTAAAATGGGCGTGGCACCACCCACTTATGACTATTTACACAAGTGTATGTATATCGATAACCGCCTTACCGACTTCCACCAAACTTGGTCCAATTATTTCAATATATCATAACAGTTTACTGAAATGTAAAAAAAAACGATATTTAATACGTGTGCTGGGTATATAAAGTTCGGATTCTTTTTTACTTGTTTTTTTTTTATTTTACTTATTTTAATTTTTTTTTTTATTTCTGTTTAAATTTCGGGAAAAATTGTTGAATTTTGCAACATTTTTTACAAAGTTTGAAACTTTGATTTATATGGTTTTCGTTAACGCATAAAAAATATATGTATATATGTATGTATAAAAAAAGAAACAAAAATAAATGACAGTAAAACTTTGTGAATATTAAAAAAACATCAACACGTGAACACTTGTTTGAGACCCTGTATATGTGTACACATATACCAGTAAACCTGTAGACGCTTTTATTTAATTTTTTTTTTTGCTGGGTTGCATGTTTGACACTAGACATGCATTGCCAATTTATTCGCACCGCTTCGGACTGGATAAGAAGCAGAGCAGCCACCAAATTCCAACTGTTTAATACCTCCCCACTCATCACCTTTGAATGAGTATTTATAAATTATCTTTTTCACTTGGCACCAGTGTTGCCACATACAAAGTTAGTTTCCTACCAAAATTTCCTACCATAACCAAACAAAACCTACCAAAAATTTTTTTGAGTTTTTAATATTTTTTTTCAAGTTTATTAAAAATATAGATAATATAACATTTAGTAAAACTAAAACTCAGTTAGTACAATAAAAACAAATTAACTGCTGATATCAATTCATTTTACTGTACAGACTTATACAAATTTAAGTATCCTTACACATACACAGATATTGTCACTAGATACGAATAAAGACGAGCCCAAAAGTTTACCACAAAAAAAAATACGCGTAAAAAAATTTCGGGGAATAAAGACTCTTAACATAGATGACGGCACAGAAAGACGCGTTAACTTATTTTCGCGGTCAACTATGTTGGCGAGTATAACAGTATACGATTTTCCCAAAGAGTTTTCCGGGAATGATGTCGAATAAATGCTTACGTGTCTTTCCTTGTCGGAGTTTTTTCAAGCGTCTTTTTTCGTAAATTTCTCAGACTTCGATTGCGAAGACCTCCGTCTGGAATATGGTTGGGTACGAGCCCATTGCCAGACTTTTCTGGAATCTTGGTCCAAGTACGCCATAAAATATATACATATGTATATGGATGTTTATATTGTACATTGGCAATAATAAGGGTATAAGTCTGTAAGATTCATGTTGCGGTCGCACCGCTGAAATATTCGTGTAAAAAAGGTTGCTAAAATGTTTGGGATACATATTTTCTAATACTCGCAAATAACTATTACTCACTGTCACGGAACCTACCAAAAACCCAATCAAGCCTACCAACCTACCAAATGGAAAAAACCTACCAGTTTTGGTAGGAAAAGCCCATGTGCGGCAACACTGCATGGTAACTTAACAGCAGTGCACGGACTTCAAAAAAATTAATAGTGGTGGATTTCACATACAAAAATTGGTAGAAGTTGGTATATTTTTTTAAAAGAAGCAATACATAATGGAAAGTATTTACTCATATAGGTTAAATGAAGACGAATTCACGTAAGGTGATGTTACCAGAACAGCTGGATTTTCTTTTTCTTTAGGAGTAAAATTTGTTATATGCGGCATTTTTCTTTTTGAACATCCGCAATAAAACATTAAAAAAAACAAGCGTATGCATAAAACTGAACCCGAATCGAATGATATAAAATTACGGCAATGATCTCTCAAATACTTTTTTAATTGAAAAAGTGAAATCGTTACAAAAGTCCGTTATCTCTAAAAGAAATTTCGATTCGAATTTGATTCGATAACGGATGCATTAATTCTGGCACTGCATTACATCAAAACAAACAATTACTCTGCACTTCAAAATTTGTTGGTTAAAATTAGTTTTGAAATGCGCTCCCACAAAAAAACGCATAACAAACGAAAAATATTTCCATAAACAGATAAGGAAGATGCAGTTGCACTTCTAAATCGGTCAGAGTTAACTTTTCATATTTATTTTAGGTGTGTTCGATGACAAAATATATATACACTGCGTTCTTTTTAATTTCTTTGCTTTCTTTTCCGCAAATATTGGTAGATTTTCAGCCGTTGTTGGTAAAAATGGAAGAAAACAAAGTACAGTTTAAGAGTTGGTAGATCTACCAATAAAGTGGTGAAGTCCGTGCACCTACTCTATGCCTTCTCCTGTCGTTCTTTTGCAGCTTTATTTATTTATTTATTTTTTGCATGTAATCTACTCCTTCAGTTGTTGCTCTTTTCTTAAGCTCGAGTATATTGTTTTGCCTTTTGCTTAGTTTTGACACAATTTAATGTGACAAAGTTTGCAGTTGCATGGACGAGCGCGCAACGTAAGCCGGGCGACACGGTCGGTTGGCGTGGGAAAATACATACACATATGTACATATGTATTTTTGCTTAAAAAAAATAAAAAAATTTAAATAGTCAATACACCACTACTTGGCATGGGACTTTTTTCCGAAGTCATCTCTTTTTTGTTTTCCTATATCCTTTTCTTTAGCAAGTGTTTTTTTAACTTTTTTTGTTTCCTCCTTTTTTATTGGAAAAAATTGTCTGCTTTTATTTCGCACCCAGCAAACTTTGGTGTTTCTGCTTCAGTCGCTAGCTACTGATATATACATACATACATATGTACATATGTTGTCGATATCTGGTTTCCTGTTTTCTTTCCGATGTTTCAGACACAAAATACAAATGTAAGAATGCACGTGGTAGTGCACAAGTCTGCTTAAAAAAAATATTGCTAACCAAGTCTACATTGAAAAAAAAAACAAACATTGCCACACACGTTCTCTTTCCCATTCCTTGTATTTATGTACGTACTAAGCTAAGTTATCTATATCTTTACCCATTTCGTAAATACCTTTGGAGGTTTGAAGTTACCTACTCGGCACTGTATGCGTACTTTGTTTTTATCTTCTTTCCGTTTACCAAGTGCCACTTTGTGGTGCATTCTATTTTTTGTATCATATTTGTATTGCATCTTTTCCTTTGAAACAAATGAGACTTTCTGAAACTTAAATATGATTTATATACATGCGTACATCACCATACACACATGTGCATACATATGTACATGCGTAACATCACATTTCTATGACTTGGTGTTGGTTCGTTGCTTGCCCAATCAGCCCTCTCTATGGCATCTTGGCAAATGGATGAGCGTGAGTTTCAGAACTAAATATGTAAGCTTTTTCTAACTAAACCACCAGCCAAATAAAATAAAATCCTTCAAAGAGCAAAAACTACTTTCGAAACTTTTATTGAAGTGGAAAATAATGCATTCTTAAGCAGTATTCTTACCTGCAAAAGAGATGAATGAAGTAAATGTGGTAAACTAGAGAGCACAAAGAAAACTTCCGAAAGTGGAGAAAGTGCATGTGGTGAATGTGAATGATCGTACTTGTTCTCAAGGTTTTCCGCAATCTATGTTTAAACGAGTATGTGTGCACATATTGTTAGACGCTTAATAAATTCTGGAGTATTTTTTAATTTAATAAAAACGTTCTACTGTTTATCTTTTGTTTTTAAGAAATATTTGTTTTTATTATTTCGAATTGATTAAAGCTGAGGCATTCCACACTATTTCAATTGGAGAAAAACTACTTTTGCTCGATTTTCGGATATGTTGCAGAGGAGGTCCTTTACTGTTTGTAAACACAAAACAAAAAAAAATAAATAAATATTGGTTGTATAAAAAAAAAAAATTAATTTGTGCTTTTTTTATTGACAAAGAGTGAGAGATTTATAAATTTTATTTTTTTTTGTGCTATAATTTTTCATACCTTGTTTTGCATACCAATAGGTATTACGTGCTTTCGTAGAAGTCCGGGTAATATTTATTTCCCTATACATACTTTATTTTGCAATATTACTCTTATTTTGAGAAAAAAAACGCGGAATTAATATTAACATAATCTCTCCATTGATTGGTTATATATGTATATTTCCTGAACGGGCAGAGATAATTTGATAATATTGGTTTAAAAAGTGGTAAACTTCATCTCTTTTGTACAACATTGAAAGAATTTTACACTTTCCAGAAGTACTGTTTTACCAGAAATTAAATAATTTTTGTTAAAAATTTTAAAATAAAATTGTGGACGATTTCCTGGCGAGTCAGTTTTTCAATGACTACATTGCTCCACGTGCTCCCTGCTAAACCCAAAGACTAATTTAACGAAAATGTTTTAATATGAAAAACATGTAAATATTAAAAAAAAAAAATATCATTCGGACATTTTTTCTCCCCACTGTAAAGGCATTTTTTAACGTGTTTCCATGAACAATTCGCTGTTATCTTATATCGTTTTCTATCAACGACTGATCAATTTATACTATTTACTTAGGTGTAGTAGAAAAATTTGGTAGAAAAGAAAGTATAATTGCAGCATTTTGGAAAAAAACAGCAGCATCGATTTTTGGAATTAAAAAAATATAGATATGAGCATTACGCATAACTATAAACATACCTATATGTATATGTGAATACAAACACATCGTCATGCCAGAAGCATTACTTGAATGGTAGAGTTAATTCGCTTTAAAAAAAATTTCAAAGTTGGTTTCCCAAAATTTTCATTTTTATACATTCATTCTCTGACATACTAGAGACAATATGTAAGAACATAGTGATGTAAATAATTATATTAGAATTGAGAATTGAGTTAGCTTATTGCATGTGTACACTTTCAGAACTTTGCTTACCAACATTTTTTTCTGGTTATGCTTAGAGATTGTTGTGGCGTATGAGTTACAGTAAATTAATGCAAATGCCAATCGTACATCGAGGCGGGCGACAAACATCTACTCACATGATTTAGAAAGATTTTGTAGTTTTTGTTGCCCAATAAATTAAATAGTAAAGTGCAAGTTTGAATAAGCTAGGACCTATCGATGATTTTTGGCATTCCTTTTTTAATTATTTGCTCAGTTTCTTCCATCTAAAAAATGAACGAACATAGGTACATTGTACGGAAAAAAAATTTCTTGCATTAAAAAAATTGCCTAAAATTAACGCTACTTCAGAACTGCACTTCTTTATTTACTGAAAATGACATACCTCAACTTTTATCTCAGAATACTAATTAAAAAACTTAAATTAATAAATGTTTGCTGAGACTAAAATTTTTCGAAAATTTGTGGGTATTGGCTTAGTGAATGGCAAATTCACAGTTTTACAACTAACAATATCTTGCAACCAAGGTGTTTATCTCTACAGATTCTAATAAAAGGTATTCACTAACCAACTATATTGGTCGTTTAATTTTCTACGACGCTGCATTGCTCATAAATCTTAACGAGGGCTTCATTTCATAAAAACTTGGTTAATATTTTGGTACTTAACCCTTCAAATGCCCCTTGCAATACTCGTCTGCTCGGTGATGCATAATTTGTAATCATTTTCATAACTTTTCTTGGCACGCACACTCATTATTATGCCATAAATAGCGTAATCAGACAGAAGCAGTGGTGAAACGTGCGAGGGGCAACCGGCAAGTGCAATGCCAACGCAGGCGGCACCGGACTTCCTGTGAATGCAATAAAATGTTATGCGCCGCGTTCAATACATTCGCTACACGCACGTTTCACTTGGCGCTGCATGACAGCATTATCAGCTGTGCTTTTACAATGTAAGAACAAAAAAAAAAGCTTGTAAAAAGAAAATACTCGTGTGTTGGAATATAGCATTGGCGCGGATGCTAACATAAAAACCTAAGTACACAAATTTTGCTAAACCAACAAAGCACGAACAGAGGTGGCAATAACCAGTGCCAACAATACAAATTCAAATGCGTATACAAATTTACAAGGATTTCTGCGGCACTCGTAACGGAACGCTACAGTTGCACGCAACCTTGGAATGCAAGAGATGCAACTAGCATCAAACACGCATGCATGCATTTTATATAGACATTCGTGCGAGCACATAGCGGCTTTGAAATCTTATTAGAATATAGGTATTGCAATGAAGAGACCAGCCAGCCGTGATTTTATGCAATGAATGCAACAAGATGCTCGCAATGTACCAATGTAAATATGTATAAATAGGTTTCGAATGACGCGAAGCCTATTTTCAAAGGCAAATATCCTTACACTGATGTTAAGTTTGCTATAACAATGGCCATTTCCTAAGGATTCTTAAGCCTCTTCTTTAAGTTTAAAATCGACCACATTCTGATTAAAATTTCGGTTTAACAATTTCAATGCTACTAGGTTAAATTACAATGAAGTCAAGTCAACATCCCAGCCCAGTGGTTTGATTAAAAAGAGACAAATTTTTGTGCGTAAAAAGTCGTGGAATGTGAGACAGAAATGCTAACTTTGGTTTATTTTTGAAGTGAAACTTCTTTAGCGGCGGTTGGTTCGTTGGGAGTAAATTGGCAAATTCAACGGAAATTACACACGGAAATGGTGCAACGGAAATGATGCAATGGAAATAGTGCAACGGAAATGGTGCAACGGAAATGGTTGGGGCCGAAACAAGTGCTTCTTGTGTGTATGCATATGGTATTAATTTAGCAAAAATTTGCTAATAAAAGGTTAAAGAATAACACTTAAAAAAAACCAATACAAGATGGAAGTTAAGGTGAGTACGTACATAGATAAAGAACAGGATAAAGGCAAAGGTAAAAATAAAAACAAAAACAAAGATGCGTAAAGATAAAGGCAAAAATGAAGACCAAGGTAAACTTAAACACTTTACTTATACTTATATATAAGGGCAAATGTGAAGGGGAATATGTAGATGAAGAAAATGATAAGCATAAAAGTAAAGACAAAGAGGAGGATGAGGATACCGATGAAAGTGAAGATGAATTAGGGGAAGAAAGATTAAAATAAAGGTAACTAAAGAGGAAAGGATATAGAGAGAGACACAGAGACTCAATCTGGGAACTATTTTGGAATTTTAGAGATTTTCGGGATTGTAATCGTTATTTATCGATTATGTTATCGATATTTATCGACTTTGTTATCGAGTTTTTTTAACGATTTTGGTATCATTATTTATAGATTTTGTTATCGATATTTATCGGTTTTGTTATCGATATTTATCGCTTTTGTTATCGATTTTGTTATCGATATTTATCGATTTTGTTATCGTTATTTATCGATTTCCTTATCAATATTTATCGACCTTGTTATCGATATTTATCGATTTTGTTATCGATATTAATCGATATCTATCAATCAATATTTATCAATTTTCTATCGATATAAATCGATTTTGTTATCTATATTTATCCATTTGTTTATCGATCTTGTTATCGATATTTATCGATTTTGTTATCAAAATTTATCGATTTTGTTATGGTAATTTTTATCGATTTTGTTATCGATATTTTTATTGATTTTGTTATGATTATTTTCATCGATTTTATTATGGATATTTTTATCAATAATTTTATCGAGTTTCTAACAGATTTTGCTACCAATATTATTATCGATTTCGCTATAGAAATTTTTATCGATATTTTATTGGATGTTACTATCGATTTTGTTGTCGATAGAGCATAAAGAAAAAAATAAAGATAAATGAAAACAGAATAATATAAATGTAATTTGAACGAACAGGGTAGAGGTAGGGATCTAGATAGAACCTTAAGCAAAATCAGATGAACATATGTATGTATATTGGTTATGAGACAAAAGAGATATGTATGTAACGTAAGTTTCACTTCTCCAGTGTGGCCCAGGCGCACTTACTTTTTTTTTATAGAAAATCTTTAAAGCTTTAAACAAGATTGCATCAATATATAAAACATTCTTGGTTATGTGTATATTTGAAAGAAATATTTTCCTTTATGATAAATATTTTCATTATTATAAAATTTCCTAAGCATACAATGCACATTTAGGTCCTGCCTAGGAAAGCATTACTGTGTCATAGTTTCACAGATGCATCTCAGTTGCCCTTCAACACACTTTGCTAAAGCTTTCGCTACTCCTTTGATTTCGATTTCAGGCTTTGTTTGTTGACTGCAATGCGTCAGCAGTAAAGAAGGCAAAATGCACGTATGTATGTACATATGTACATAAAGCTTATGGGAGAGCGGTGTGCACGCAACCGTGCTAACGCAGCATTTGCTGCAACTTTGTTTGAGCATATGTATGTACATATGTATGCTACCTAATAAGTGCATAAATGCTCTTAAGTGTGTACCTAGACGTTACATATGTGTACTTAAACATACATACAAATACATACAGTGACTCAAACTGATTACTGCGTGCTGATTTTTAAAAAATACATATTCGTAATGTATTTCGAGATAAATTTTTGTTTTTGTTATTTTTCTATAAAAAATAACCGTTCAAACTTTATACAAATTGAGAAAAACTCAACAATTTTTCATCAAACTTTCTAATCTGAATATATAGAATATTTTTGGGTATGCAGTTTTTAGCCCATACATGTATTTTAGTCAATGAAGTGCAAGTTTCAACCGGCTAAAAAATTGCGTTGATTTAAAAAATTTTTTTTTGCGACTGCTTTTGCGGTTTTTTATATAACCAGTGCAATTTACAAAACTGGCATTGATTTTTTGAAATCTCACGCTCATTTTATTTCATAAAAAATGCATGCTTATATGGAAACAGTGCAAAAATCCGTCACCAAAAAAGTATTCTCCAAAATATCGCGATTTTTTAGCCGGTTGAAACCTGCACTTCACTAAAATTATGTGGGCTCTGAAACTGCATACCCAAGAATGTTTTTAAGATTTAGATTAAAAAGTTGAAATTTTGGTGAAAATTTGTTAAATTTTCCCAAATTTTGTATAAAGTTGGAAACTGTGATTTATGTATATGGTTTTGGTTAAAACTTTGACGGCGTTTTATAGAAAAATAACTTAAGCTCGAAAAACATTACGAATATTTGTTTTAGTCACTGTATGTACATATATACATATGTGCATCCCTATGTACATACATATATTGAGGAAATGTGCTGTACCTTAATACTATTTAGTATACATATACTAGTTGGTCTCCATAGTTGTGCTTGTGCGTGTGTGCGTATTCGTTTTCTCCATTTGCTTAACGCTGAAGCTGCATCTAACTTCAAAGAAAGAGCTGAAATTGCCAAAGTATAAGAAGAAGCAGTAGAAATGTTGTGCATGGACGGGTTGGTGGCGGCATTCAGCCAAGGCGAATGAAAATGGTGGCAGTAACTGTTACACTCGCTCACGTGTATGCGCTGATTGTATGCTGTGGAGCATGTTACGTCTTACCTTATGTAAGCATTTTACTTTCGATTTTTCGTAGTAAGAGCTTAGAGAGGCATAAGAGACGAAACAAGGGATAAAATATTACGAAGTATTAATACATTTAGGGGATTCACAAGACGTGTTAACCGTCGTAAGATCTTAAGGTTAACATCTTTTTTAATTAAAATGGTTTTAGGGGATTTCTAACTAAACCGAAATTCTTTTAAACTGATAAAGAATATATAATTAGCCAACCCCCCAACCATTTTAACCGCTATTTTACATAAACAAGTGTTAAGCTTAAGATTTTACGACGGTTAACACGTCTTGTGAATCCCCTAATTGTATATGAAAATTTAAGAAATTTGATTACCTACATTTTTCCACTTTTTAACCAAACCACACTTAAAAGCTTACCTCGGTTTATAGGTATTATCCACAGTACGTTCTAACCTTAAACAAACTGTCATATATTTAACATTAAACATTACTTTCTTTTCGCAGCATCCTCAGCAGATCTATGGTCTAGGCTTCATCCCCAACGCCGATGCATTTGTCCTGTGCTAACATCAAACAAAAGAATTTCAACTTAAATTCTCGTCAATCTGTTGCTAATATTTGCGTTTTAGCGTTCCTTTTATAGATCGACATTAAGAGAACTTGGCCTGCATTTTAAAAGATGCCAAGTTTATTTACATCGGACAATCGAAAATTGCTGGAAACATGGCCTTGTAAAAACCAAATGAGTATATTCAATTTTCTTCGCAATTGTATGCCGCCCATTTCAATTTAACAATAAATAAATTAAACTGAAAACTCCACGAGCCTGGCAAAATTGTGGGAAAAAATCGCACTGACAATTGCTATAAAATTGCAAACAATAAACAGCATGAGGCAGTAATTGCATAAGGAAGTGCAAAAGAGAAATAATGTGAAGGAAAATATATAGGAGCGGCACAAAAAAGAAACATATGAATTATAATGAAGTGAAAGCGTTGCCGCGCTACTGTCGCAGCGCGGGCAAGCATACAATGCAGACGAAGGACTGCCTTACGGCGAATGCAATAAAGGCAAAAGCAAGCTTGCGGGCGTACTTAAATACTAGCTGCACGTACATATTTATGTATATGTATGTGTATGTATGGCGAGAATGCAAAAGAAACAAGCAAAGGATGTAAGGCAAATAAAATACAGCCTAGAAAGCATTTTAAAAGGATTACTGTAATAAAATTTTAATTATTGTGTTTACTTTTTCACCATTTTTGTTTTTTTTTTATTCTTCAACCAATTTCGCATTGTTCCGCACTCGCTTTACGCCATGGGATTCTTAACTCACAATCATGCATTGCCGTCGTCTTAAGCAGCAACCTACACCTCTCCGCATCAACAAAGTTTTATTTCAAATGTTTATTTGCCGCCCACTGCTGTAAGGTCCTAAGTTTTTACTAGAATGCTTGCCAACGGAGCAGCCGCCACGTTACACTTTATTACCCCAGTCGCGAGCAATGCGCATTGCACAGGCAGCTTTCGCTTCTTCTTTCCTTTATTTGCAATCTTTTTTAACGTCTACATTGTTGCATTTAGTGGCCAAGGCTGTGGCCGAGGCAATGGTTCGGAAGACAGTTTTGGTAAACTGCTAATTTGCTAGCATTTCTGCTAGTATTTCGCTTGAAAATTATAGCAAACTATTTTTGCCATTATTCTTAAATTAGTTAACATACATACATATTTATATTTATTATACACACATACTAGTACATACAGACATTCATATGTGAGTATTTCAGTAACACGTTTGTTAATTTATTTGAAGCAAACGCCATTCTATTCCTTTGCTACAGCGGTTATTATATTAAACAATAAATGTACACAGAAAGAAAACTGTGACGCCAACAAAAACATTGGTGCGGTGACATAGAAATAAGTGGGATAGCGCCAATTTTAATAATAAAAATGGCATAACCCGAATTTTAAAATTATGGATTATATCACTTCATGTATAGTGACATAAACCCATTTTGTTCTTTTATTTGGGGTATACATATCTGTGACAAAACAACCTCTGTGATTTCTGTAGGCTGGAATTTAGAGTCCATTATAAAGAGCTTCCATTTAAAAATTTTAAATTTTCATTTAGCTTTCATTAAGATATCATCCTGAACTACTTCTATTAATGACTAAACATAGAAATATGATTCGAGAACTCATGGAATTAGTGCTTTGAAGATAAAGTGATCTCACTCGTTTGTTTATCAAAAGTACACAGATATGCATTTTCAAACGACAAGGCGACTAAACTCAAAATCACCCGTGTAATTTTGCAAACTAAAGCAATTTGGATTGTGCAAGAGTAATAATAAAAGGCATTTTTTCAAACCACTGTCTTAGAAGCCGATTTTGCCTACACTTATTTCTTGTCAAAGCCTATAGACGATCTAATATTACAACATATGTACATATGTACAACTGAGAGTCATTACCAGAGCCGAAAAGTTTAAGCTTTTGCTTGGAATTGCTTATTTTTTCTTATTCAGAGTTTCCAAGCTTAATTAATAGGAGACCCTATGATCAACAATCGATAAATAGGATCGAACGGGTTCAAAAGATATTTCTAAAGCATGCATTGCGTTCTTTACGGTTCGAGGATCCAATGCCACCGTACCAATCTCGGCTATTGCTTATTGATCTATGCTCTCTAGAGAAAAGAAGGTCCATTCTAGCTCTCTCGTTTATTTTCAATATAGTTAATTTCAATGTTGATTGTCCAACTCTTCTAGAGCGAATAAATTTTAACGTTCCGCAAAGAAATCTGCGAAGCTTTCTTCCTTTTTACGTTGCTAGTTGCAGAACTAATTTTGAAAGTAATGCACCTATTACGCGTGCCTTAAAAGAATTTAATGACTTATCTTCTTTTAAATTAATTGATTTTTCCTTATCAAGATCTAACTTTGTGTTGATCTTAAATTCTATTATTTGATAAGTATGTATTAAATATAATTATTATTGTTTCTTTAGTCTGTAAGGTACTTTGTACTGTAGATTGAAAATAAATAAATAAATAAATAAAGTGCAAGATTCAAATGGCTAGAAATTACCGTTTATTTTTTAGAATGTATTTTTTGTCGAAGATGTTACGATTTTCTCGCATATAAAAATAAAGTGTATTTATTCGTTATATGGGAGCAAATGGGAGAAAAAAAAATCTAAAAAATTTACCGGTAATTTTTATCCACTTGAAACTTGCACTTTATTATTCTAGAATTTAATGGGCTACAAAACGTTATACTCAGAATCTCAAAGCGCACATATATATGTACGTATTTCCACACGCTAATAAGGTATTATAAAGTAAAAATAGGCGCAAAACGCCAACAGCGCTTTAACTATTTACTTCATGTCACTTAAAAACTAACAGTAACTAAGTATTAGCGAAAAGCACCCAGCACTCATAGCAGAGAGAGCAAGTGTGACTAAGCACTAAGAACAACAAATTGTTTATGCAATAAAGGAACAAAAGTGTAATAGAACAAACTGCGCAGAAAAAAGAAAGAATGACGCTTAAGGATGGCTGGAAGTGGGAAAACTGCTAATATCATCTTCAGCACAAATATGAGCAGAAAAGCCGTGCTCGTAGCTACCACAATATTAGCTGTGGCAACAGTAAGTGGCAGACAAAGCTGACTGAGTGATTTGGCTGAGTGGCTGACAAGCAACAAAGCAGTCTGTGTACAGCGGTATAATTGTTGCTTATCTCACTGTATAGCGACTGTTTGTTATTTCTGCTGTGAGTGTTTATTTTTGTTTTGGAAATAAATCATACTTACAGTAAACAAAGCGAATGTGATACATATTCCTACATGAACGCTCCCAATTAAATGTTGTGAAGCTTGTAGGCATACAAATGGCCACTTCATTTATGCAAATACGAGTACATATACATATTTATGTTAAATAACGGTGGAGCACTCCCCTTACACTAACTGTGAAGTTCATAATTTTATAATGAAGTTCATAATCTACATATTTGCTTACGCAGCCAGACTTACTTACTTCTACTGCCACCTACGCATATGTATGTACGCTGCAGTAAAATTTAGGGACAGTCTGACACAGCGCTAGCTCCGAACTACTATCTCTGAACTAGTGCAAAAGGAATGCAGAGCGGGACAGTTGAAACTTGCGGTGTAAATGTGCAAATGCTCACTACTCGTACAATACGAAAGTGGCCCAGCGAGTTCAAATCGCGGTGGAGGCAGTTGTGAGTTTTCAAATTTAATGAATTTAAATTGTGGCGTGCAGATGACAATATTTTCTTTTTTTTAATAGAATATGTAACAAAAACGGAATCTGTAAAAGAAACGAAAAAACGAAAAAAATTTCCAAGAATCGAATCGCAAAAACGTTTTCTTCTAAAAAAAAACTGTCCAAAATGGAACCGGTTAGAAACTGGTTGCAAAGTAATGCACTGGGCGACAATTGCCACCGCCAATGACATCGCCGTGTAAAACTGGACTGAAAGCATTGCTCGGGTATTGAGCTAGAACTGGTACTGTCGGCAAAAGGTCTAGTTCTACGCTAGTTCTAGGCTAGTCAGATTTTCTGCAGGGTATGTATGTAAGTACCAACACGTTCAAATGCATGAGTGCGTATGTATTTTAGCTCAACAGTTTATTGTTTATCTAATTTAATGCACTTAGAAGTATGTATGTGACACAATGTGTGCCGGAGACTACTAGCTGTGAAGTGCATGAGCATGCAAAGGCCCAGACAAGTAATTAACTTTAAGTGTGGGTGCTCTTTAGCGAATATATCTAGACACGGGCACTCTCTACGGGTATGCGATGCAAGCGCATCTCAGATTTGCTTACATATATTTGTATGCAGAATACTAGATTATTAAACTAAAGCCAGCTAAGTAGCTAACCATCCAGCCAGCTGTGGAGCTAAAGCTTGCACGCGTTTCCGGTGCTTGTTAGTATGGAAGTCACATATGCCTCAACAAATGCATCCATGCCACCAGAAGTTGTCCCGGACATTTACTAGCTAACTTGTGAGTTCACGTAAATAAATACGTATGTCATAAATAAAATAAAAGCCAGTACCGGCTGTTCGTTTGGCCGGCTGGCCGCTTCGTAAGTTGCAAATGCAATAAACTTTAATTTATGTAATTTTCGGAATGTCTAAATATACTATTTATACCAATTAGCCAGGATATTATTTAATCAAGTCTGCTTGCTGGCAAGTAGTCACAATGCAAAATAATATTTCTAAGTTTTAAGGTTTAATGATATATTTATTCGCTTTAGCTATGTAGTCGTTCCTAGAATCTAGTTAAATAAAAAGAACTATATATATATATATATATATATATATGTATATGTATGTACTCATTTTTCGATAACAGGATGCCGTAATGTCTAGAATCACGAATTAATCACAAAAATGGAATGGCTTGAAATTTGCAAAATGGTAAATACTAGTGAACCCGCATGGCGTCAAAACGCCAACATTTAATTAAATTTTTTAAACAGGTAATAAACCCTACTCAAAAACCTCTAAAAATATTCCTAATGATTAATCTAAACCATTTCTCAGTGATGGGAGGTCTCGCATGGTGTCGGTGTTTATTTCATTAAATTTCAAATTTCCGTGTAACTTCAAAAAATAAACCTGTGCACATCTATGTAGAATCCCAGTTCTTTAATTTGACTTCTCATTTTGGAAATTCGAAATAACGGTGCAGATGTGATGACCTTTAAAAAAAAGAAGATAATAATTCTATTTAAAAATATTATCAGCTTATAGTTTTCTTAAAACTCTTTCGTTTGGCACTAATATTTCGATATTTCATACAGGCATATGTATCTTTCGACTTCTCAAACAGGTGGCAACCCCTTTAAAAGTATCTTCAAACTAAAATTTTTCACCTGGCATTGTTATACATATTTCAATTAACTGATGAATTAAGTTGAATTTAATTTTTTTAAGCACATGGCAACTCTCCTAAATACAGTTTAGAAATAAATTATTTTCAAACCCATTTCGATTGATACCCATCTTTTGACAATCCATTTAACTTATTAAATAATTTTAGCTAAATTTTTTTTACAAAAAAAAAACCAAATGTACAGCTTAAAGATTTCTTAAACTCTTTTGATAACCATATTTTAAAATTGCATGCAACTTATGTATAATTAAACGAAATACCAGTTTCAAAACAGGCGACAACCCTCTTAAAAATTATTTCCGAACTAAAATTTCCTTAAATATTTTTCGTCTGACATTGTTATAAATATTTCATGTAACTCATGAATTAAGTGGAAATTTATTTTTTAAACACGTGGCAATCCTCCTAAATGTAGTTCTTAAATAAAGGATTTTAAACCCGTTTCCATTGATAACCATCGGTTAGTAATTCATTTAACTTATTAAATAATTTTAGTTTAGCCCTTTAAACTGGAGCAACCCTCAAACACAACACAAAATGTTCTAAATTGTCAAACTAAGTATTTCTTGAAGCTCTTTCATTTGATATCCATTGTTAATATTTCATATAAAAAATAGTTCAATTAGACTTCTCAAATAGGTGGCAACCCTATTCAAAATATTTTCAAACTAAATACTACCTTCTTAAACCTCTTTTGTATGACAACCATATAGCGATACCTTATTCACTTACCAAATTTCTTTAATTACAATTGAATTAAAAATTTTTTTTAACACGTGGCAACCCTCCTATATGTAGTTAAGTTATAAAGCCTTTTCAAAACAATTTCGATTGATACCCCTATTTACTAATTGATTTAACTGTTTAATTAATTTGAGCTTAATTTCTTAACAGGTGGCAACTTTTTTCGAAAAAGTAAAACCTTTTTGAACATCCACACCCTAAGCCCTTTAATTTGGTACCTCACTTCACTTCGAACGGACAGTGCGGATTTGAGGGCATTGATTAGTAAATAACTTGACTTTAATTATTTAACAGGTGGCAACTCTTTTCGATAAAGAAAAAACCTTATTGCATATCTACAGGCCAAGCGCCTAATTTTTGAAAATCGAGCGAACGGTGCAGAGCTTTTATGCTGCACACAAAATGCCTTCGCGTATTATATATATAAAGATAATATAAAAACCAATGCCAATTTCAAACAATTTATAATATTAAGGCGATTATTAGGTTAAAAAGTGTAATTTTTGGCGAAGAAGGAATACGACGCGAAAGAGTAAAAACACAATGAAACACGAAAGGGTAAAGAATTCAATTGAAGAAAATTGGAGACAAAAGATATAAGCTGCTTAGCGAAAGAAATGAAATGGAAGAGACTAAGCTCATTTCAAAGCTAATAAATTAATTTGCCGTAACTGTTTCCCAGAAATTTTATTTGAAAACAAAAAAAAAAAAATCTTTAGCTCTGAGCAAATTGCGGCTGCTTCTAAGGAGCATTCAAATTAGATTTCCACGAGAGAGAAATCACTCACAGAAGCTTTTGAATGCAAAAGTATAAATCAAATTAAATTATTATGTTTAAATTTATTTCGCTGCCTTCGTGCCAATATTTGTTTATCGACTTATGATTTATGAAAGCCGGCAAACAACTGATTGGTGAAGGGGACATCTGAGCGGGCTGATTGAGCGAACGTAAGGGGTTTAGTAGAGTCGCTTGTAAAACAAAAAACAAGGCACACACACAGCCACACACTTACATGCGCGCTATGACTTAGATAGTCAAGCAGCGCTCGCGGCATGTGGCAGCGAACAAATCATTTGGAAAATCAAATAAATCGGAAAAAACGGAAAAGTGCGATGTTTTTATTTAATTTTCATACGCCCGAGCGACTTTTCATAGGAATTTCCGCTTTACTTTTGCAATGTTTTTTTTACATACATACATACATACATACATATGTATTTTGTCTTTATCTTACAAACTGAATTACTGATTCAATAATTCTACGCAGCAGATATGTACATATACACAGCCATACCAACAGCTTGAAACGACGTCTGACTGCCAGTCTGATTGGTGGAGTGCTCGACTATCGAACGCCAATTCACTAGTTAGGTGCTTAGCGTGAATAGACAAGCCCGCGCACGCTGATTTTTCCGCCTTTGAGTGCTGGGCGTCAACGGCGCGCCGAGGCGTATGAGTGATAAATGTAAATATTTACGCAAAGTCAATAAATTGATGCTAGCGCTTGCTGCAAAAGCTGAGTCGACTAACGGTAATAAAAGTGGAAAACAACAACACACAGCTCGAATGTTGTGCCACTCAGAGCACTGCAATGCCGCGCATAAGGCAACGGTAAACTAAGCGATGAGGTGATGTAAATACGCTTGGAATTTGCTGCAAATGCAATTGAAATTGTCAACTGAAGCAAAGCCGTGACAGCAGTAAAGCTGGAGGTGTCGAATGTATGACTGTGCAAGTGTTGGATATACATACATACATATGTCCATACAGAAATACATGTACATATATATATTTATTTCAACACGTTGTTGACGCGCTCCTTTATTTAGAGCTGGTTGATTTAACATTGATTTGCGTGCGACTAAAAAAAAAGTAATGTTTATACACAGACAAATGGCTTTTTTATCTGACATTTTATGTACTCAATGTATTCGTTTTTATACTATTTTTTTCGATTTCGCATGTTTAGCGCTAAAAGTGCATTTCAGTAATTTGTCAAACATACGATATTGACGTGTTTGCTTTTGTACACTAGGCGACAAATGAAAATGTTCGCCTTTTTCTAATAAAATATTCACAATTATTTTAATGAAAAATTTTTAGTATTTATTATTTATAAAAATATAGCTCATTCTATAATAAAAACCACATAAATCACAGTTTTACACTTTGTATAAAGTTCACAAAAATTCCAAAAATGTTGCATCAAAATTTTCAACTTTTCATTCAGAAAATTTTCGAGTATGCAGTTTTGTAGCCCATTCAATTTTTGTTTAATGAAGTGCAAGTTTCAAATGCCTAAAACATCCCGCTGAGTTTTAAGAATTTTTTTCGGTGACGGATTTTTCCATATAACTATGAATTTCTTATGAAATAAGGGTGTAAACAGCTCCCAAGAAAAACCACAAGAAATATTTTTCATTATTTCCTTTCAATAATGAATCAACGCCAGTTTGTGTAAATTGCACTTGTTATATAAAAAACCGCATAAGCATTCTAAAAAAAAATCTCAAAAATCGGCGCGAGCTTTTAGCCGGTTAAAACTTGCACTAAAATTTAATGAGCTACAAAACTGCATACTAGAAAATGAAAATTATGTTGCAAATTTTTTCTATCTTTTTTTACTTTACATAAAGTGTGGAACTTTGAATTATATGGTTTATATTATAAAATGAACTATATTTTTATAAATAATAAATACTAAAAATTTTTCATTAAAATAATTGTGAATATTATATTAGAAAAAGGTGAACACTTTCATTTGTCGCGGTTGATATTATACAATAAACTATATTTTCATAAATAATTAATGCAAAAAAACGTTCATTAAAATAATTGCTAATATTATATTAGAACAACGTGTACACTTACATCTGTCGTATAGTGTATTATTGTATGTGCTTTCGTTTTTCGCACAGAAACTTAATTGATTTTGCAATTAATTTATTTTGTGTAAAAAATGTAAAAATATTTGTCGCCAGCAAAATAATTTAAATTTAATGCTTCCCATTAAATAGAGATACTAAAAATTAAATATTTAAAATGTTAATGCGGTTGAAACATAATTCACTTTGTTTAAATGCCTATAATAAGTGCTCTAATATATTAATC
The DNA here is from genome assembly GCF_013731165.1 of Rhagoletis pomonella. Lineage (NCBI taxonomy): Eukaryota > Metazoa > Arthropoda > Insecta > Diptera > Tephritidae > Rhagoletis > Rhagoletis pomonella. The sequence goes on along the minus strand of NW_023458557.1, from coordinate 100,245,421 downwards.
AAAGCTTACATTACATATGTATACATACGTACATACATATACAACATATAATTAAATATTTTCGGATTTAAAAAAAAATTAAATATTTTCACCGAAATAAATATTGCACAATGACAGTAGTTATTAGTATCATTAGTATCATTAGTTAAAATCTGATATGTAGTGAAACCGATAACCTTTGATTTTGACATTTTGATTTGCAATCGTTTTTGGAAAACCGGAAAGCTTCAGGAATGTGGCATGAGCCAAAATATAGAAACCAGAAATTGTACACCTTTGGTTGTTGCCACATTTTTTTTTTTTTTTGTTATGTGTATATGTTTAAATGTATTTTGTCCAATATTTGTATCCAGATACAGACATACAGGCATACTAATATGATTAGCAGTAAATTTTTTAACACAAATGCCGTACTAACGACTAGTTACTTAGGCTGCTATGCACATAAATATCACTCAATCGCACAAAGAAGCTAAAAAACACAAACCTGTAAGTATAGATGTACATATGTACGTACATGCACGCGTAAGCAAGATAAGCACCTGTCCCGAATACTAAGTGGGTATGTGTAGGCTGCCTCCTCCCTTCATTGAGTGTATGTATGTCCATATGTGTAAGTACATATGTATGTACATAAGTACACCCACTAGAATAAGTTTCCCTACAGAGATTTTTTTTTTTTTTTTTTTTTTTTTTACATAAAATAATCTTTTCGTGCATTTAAATATCGTTAAAATATGAACTATTGATTCTATAATATAAACCATTTAAATATAGGTTTTAAAGTTTATGTAAAGTTCACAAAAATTTTCCAAACTTTCAAACCTTTTTCCCAGAATTTTTAAAAAAAAATTTGGGTACGCAGTTTTACAGCCCATTCAATTTTAAAATAAAAATTTACTGGTTAGAAGTATCTACAATATTTTGACAGTGTTGTGCATTTTAAAAAATTAAAAAAAATTTTAAATTTTGCAAATTTTTCTAAATTATGGACAAAATTGGAAACTTATATTTAAATGGTTTAAATTTTAGAATAAATTTACTTTTATTAAAAACTTTTTTCGGCGACTTCGTGTGCGTAGAATTAAGAATCGAGGATCGCTTTCTTTGGGCCTTTAGCTCTTTCCAGCCCTTTAAGACCCTGGGCCCAGACGGCATAATACCAGCGCAACTGAAGAAGTATGCCGAGGTGTCGTGCGGCTGGTTGATGCCTGTTTGCGAGAACTGTTTGTCTAGGGGTCATGTTCCGGAGACTTGGAGGGTAATTAGAATTGAGTTCATTCCCAAAGCGGGTAAGGCCTCTCATGTATCACACAGGGACTTCAGGCCAAGACATAAGTCTCTGCTCGTTTCTTTTGAAGACGCTAGAGAGGCTGATCGATCTGCTCTTAAGAAGCGGTAGCCACAGAGAGCGCCTTTCCTTGAATCAGCATGCCTACTGCCAAAGCAGTTCTGTGGAGAGTATTTAGCGGACTTTTAAAGGAAATTTACTGGAAACATTGTTTGAACTTGTGCATGGCTACCTGCGCTTGGTTGAGAACCGGGCTTCTAGTGGCTGGCTGGGATTAAACCTCAGAAAAACGGAGTGTATTCTTTTGATTATATTGTAAAGAAATCTCGGTACGAAAACTTTTTCCCGTTGGTGTATGTATATATTTACTCTCAGTCATATTAACAAAAGTGACGTTATTCAAAAATTCAGTAGCTCAGCTCGTCAAATATGTTGGGTGTAGGCATACATTTAGGCGTTTACACCTTTGCTTTTGCCATATGCTTACTCTGTTCATTTGTGCACATAAATTGCCGACAATCAAGCAAAATGTCAAGCCAACTGACATTTATCAGCTAAGCACGCCTTGACGCATTGCGTTCGGTTATTGCTGAGCTGTCACAACAACAATGGTGGGGTGGGGTTGATTTTCGGTTCAGTATGAGCAAACGTGAATCGAAAAGGAGGAACTACAAAACGCCTAACTAACACTTATGTTGGATTGAATGTGTAAATATGTAGGTAGGCGTAAAAAAGCAAAAGTAAAAGGGTTTGGGTAGTATTTTTGTTGATGTTGTCGCTCCTTTTATTTATTTTTTCTTTTATGCACGTTGTTGATTATAAATCGAAGTGGTTTGTTGGAAATGATTGAAGAAATTATTTTTTCTTTCATGAAATGTACACGGGTACTTGTAATATCAAGTAGCTTGCTGCCACTGAATGATGTTAGCTGGGTTGAGTGATGAATGCCGCAGAAGCTATATGTGTACATTAGGGTAGGTCAATTTATTTGGGAGATTTTTTCGACTATGTGCGTATAGCGCAGAAGGATTCTGCGTATAATTCTGAGCAAGTTTGCTGAAGAAACCATGTGTAAGAAATTAATTAGGAGTTTTCCAAATAGCGAAAATAGGTTTCTTAGCATTTTAGTGCAGTGTCGTAAAAAAGTGGCAAAATTTTTATAAAAACGTGTTTAGGGGTTTTTTTTTTGGAATGAGGAACCTATTCCTTCTCTTATCTTTTTCTTAAAACTTCCAGAAGGCGCAACAGTGAAAATCTTTACATTTTCTTCGCAACTTATTTACGCAATTTCGCAAAGTCCAAATTGATTTTAGATCCATAGTTTCTCCGGCAAATTTGCTTAGTATTACACGTAGAATATTCCTATGCTATACGCTGATAGTAAAAAAAAACTTGACATACATATTTATGCATATTAGGGTTGTACAAAAATATACACCACTCGTTTTTTCTTTTTTTTTTTCTTTTAATGGGTTAAGGTTTGGCCGTGCCGCTGGGGCTTTAAAGTTTCCACATATTTTGTATGAGGCAAATACATTTTTTTCGCAGAATTGCTATGTAAAAGTAAATATTTTTTAAACATATGGAAATATATCCCTTCAGAAATCGTCCAACAATGGAATTGTGATGCAAATTTAGCTCTAAAATTTTAATGACTTTTTTTCAAAACGTGCATGACGTAGTTAACAACCCAAAAAAAACAAAACTTTGTAAGTAAGAGATGAGCTTATCAGTTATGAAAAAAATGTTTAATAAAATTTTAAAGTTAGATTAGATTAGCCCACCTAGTTACAAACTTCTATTCAACAACAGGTCTTCTTTGAAACGTCGCGAGGTGCTTTGGGTGAACACCATTTAGGTCGTGTGCTTCTAGGTACGGTGATCCTGGGAAGCAAACTCTGGTCAGAGCTGGTCCTGGGTCAGAGCTAACAACTGCTTTGTTTGACAAGTATTTCCTGAAAACCTGTAAAAACTCTTACTTCATGCCCACTGCGGTGAAGGAGTTCCTCGGTTCTTCTTGTTGATATATCCAGATTGAATGACTTGGCCTGAATGTTACTTTCCGTATTTGAAATTTTAAAGTTAAATATGTACACTTATTTTATTGCTTGAAGATTTTTGAAGGATAAAGTTTCAATTCGATCAATACAAATTTATGTCTAACGATTTTATAACAATTCTAACAAAGAATTTATTTGCCACATAACAAATATATGGAAAACGTCAAAGCTCGGGTGTCACGGTTAAATTTAATTGATACGGTTCTTCGTATTTTCAATATTTTTCAGTTCTCGCGATGACTGTGAAAAATTTGTTTTTTGTTTACCACCCTAATGAACATACCTAAATAGAAGCATATAAACTTAAAAAGAAATGTCGATGCGCATAAAAAATGTACTACAAATGGGTGCGTGACAAGAAAGGTAAAGCGAAAAGAACGTGCATACTGAACATTTTTAATCAGCACATCTTAAAGGCTGTTTTGCAAAGACATTTTATCTTCCACACCTACACACATATGTACATAAAGTAGACTGATAAATTATTAAGAACACATTACTTTTAGGTGCATTGAAGTCAGAGCGAAGCGGCACTGATACAATCAACTTAAGAGTAAAATACGTACAGATTCACAAATGCATGACAGATTTTATCACGAACACTTCAATTTATACTGTACGAATGTGAGTTAAAAATTTGGCGTACTCAAACTCTGGCAGAAATATTTACTAGTTGTAGCGTTACGTTAGTATAAAAAAAAAACTTATTAATTTAGAGAAAAAAACTTTTAATTTCATTTAAGGACATTGCAACTCGCCTTGCCCCATCTGTAGCCAAAAAATACGCTCTAGTGAAACCAATTTTTCTCACTCTTCCAAATTTCATTTTCAAGTTTTTTCGTAAATAATCAAGTTAATGTGAAATTGTATGGTAATTAATTTGACAACGAACTGAACCTAAAAACTGATATTTATTGAGCCGTTCATTTTGAAAGTGACATAAGTCGTTTCATGCCATCAGATTGCAGTGATATTTAACTGTATCTGATTGCGTTGTTATTCGTTGAAATTTATCAGCCAATGATAACCAGCTTTTTTCATTAGTTTAGGACGGCAGAACAATTTCCAGATGCATGCAGTTAGAAGTAGCCAACCATTGGAAGCAAGAGGTGCAATTCACTTATGGCACTTTTAAAACAAACGCAAATTCCATCGCTATATGCATGCACATATATGAATGTATAGTACATACATACATACATTGTTAAGGTATTAAAATTTAGTGCAATGTTTTTCAGCTATTTTCCAATTTAAACAGTTCTACTTAGTGACAACAATACAAAAATGTGTAATGTAAATAGCAATAATATGTTTGTTGATGCTGATGTTAGCCCATTGTTTCATTAACATAAAATCGCGCAAATAAATAATTCATATTTAAAATATTCCCTAATTGTGATTTACGTCCATTTCCGCGGGTAGGTGGGAATGTACACACCGCTTTGAATGGATTTATGTAATTCAATGGAAAATATTTCCAGCGCCATGCGTTAATCGACTGTTCGCCGCAACAGCAAAAGGTAAAATCATTAATAGTCCATTAAATATTCGACACACTAAATACAAAAACCATATTGCAATAATATTCACTTAATTAAAATTAATGCTGAACTTTATAGTGCTATGTCTACCTATTGTTAATATGATTTGATGTTAAATGCAAAACCTGTGCTGCCCTGCGAATGGAATGTGTTCGGTATTTGTTACTGTCTGCCGTTAACGCTCACCTACAATTGCAAAGCTTAAAACGAGTTTTCTGAGAAAATTTTATAAATTGTGTATTAAAAAGATTATAGAATTTTGAAATTAAAAAAAAGCAAAAAAGAAAAAACTTGTATGCATTTTTGGCTCAATTACTATTTTTTCCAATGTCTCTAACTGATCTTAAAAGATGTTGAAATTTTCACAAAGGTGCTTTTTTGATAATGTGAATTTTTAAACTATGAAAAAAGTTGTGTTCAAACTCTGAATTAAAAATTAATTTAAATTAATAAAAATTGTTTAAAAGAAGCCAAAAAAAAATCAAAGTTCAAAAATTGATATCTCAAAAGCAAAACTTCTTGAAAATTGAAGGATCTTTTAAGATCAGTAAAAAGTATTGTTTAAAAAAATTGTTTCCAAGTTTTTTTCTTTCCAAAATACTTCCAAATCATGGTTGATTTGACTTCGGATGGACCCAAATATATTTGCAGGCGTCACATGAGCACTGATCCCCTTTTAAATCAAATAGTACTTTTTATCTTAAAAACAGTGAGTGATAGGAGAATGTGCCGATTTAGAAAAGAGAAATAAGTTTGAGTAATCGTTGAGCGTGATTATGTTGGCATAATTCATTTGAAATAAATAATGCTTCCAAATTCTAAATATCGTCGTTTCCCGCAAACAACATTTGTTATCCTTCCAATAATGAAACTGAAGGTATCTGAGGTCTGAGCTAGTCGCTAATACTGCTACTAAACATCAAAAAGTGACGCAGCAGACACATTTCTAAATCCCTTAACCAACAATAACATAAAAGAACTACTTATAATTCATTATTTGTGTCTGGCATTAAATTACCTAATTTTCCACCTAAATATTTACAAGCATATCTGTGAAATCTCAGAAACTTTAATATTTTATGTATGGTCACGAAGCATATTAAATGTACATTAAACTATGTGTGCGAGCGTGTGTGTATGCACAATCAACCCGTTCGACAATTGCCACCTTTGCTGCATACATGCATACATACATACATATGTATGTATGTTGGCTAGCGGTGGGAATATGGAACACGTGCCCGCACGTAATGCGATATGCGATGCACGCGTTGCTGCAACTAATCAAAAGTTCATTAGGCGCGCCAGAATAAATATTAACACCAAACAAAGCAATGTAATGCAAATGAGAGTCAAATTATATATTCAAATAAGCAAAGAGAAAGTGGAAAAAAGGCAAAGCGAAATGTAGTAAACAACCCCCCGGCGAACGGCGTAGTTTAGCACAAATTCCACTCACTTGCACTTGTTGATCTGCTGTGGACATTTATCCTCTGCATACAAATGTATGTACATATGTAAGTATGTATGCATGTATGTATGCGAGAATTTAACTTGCGCTTTGGGGACATTCAGCAGTAACTTAAAGACTCATTAGTGCTTACTTTTTGCCAAGTGATTGTAACGCTGAATTTCCCACTTTGTGGTTTTTTCTTTATAATATTTTTGGCGATGTGTGAAAAAATTACAAATTGTAATCTAATAAGCGGATGTCTGGCATTTCTTTTTTAATAAAAGTCAGTGGGATCGTCGGTCGAATCGTACTGAAAGAAGTCTGATGAGAAAATGTGGTGATTTCCGAAACAGCTATCACTTCTACCATTTTTTCAAATTATTGTTGCTTTTCCACAATAAGTTTTTCATTAAAAATGGTCTCAAGCTCAATAAAAATTGTTGAATATTTTTAATAAAAATTCATAAAATATATTATACTTTTAAATATATTAACATGGTGCTCTTGTATAAAGCTTAACCCAAAATGCTTATTGTCATTCAATTTTTCTTTAAACTCTTATTCTGTCAAATGATTTGAATTAAAAATGAAAATATTCTACGACTACACACACATGTACTGTAGACTTCAAAAATATCTCGATTAAATTTAATTCTTCTAAACATTACGTTTCCAACAACGTTCCGACAACTTTTATCTAGGCTTTCTTCTTGTTCTAGGGGGACTCCATATGAAATATGAAATATGAAATATGAAATAATTAAATGATGTGAGTCCATGTATGTATGGATCTAACTATGTACTTGCATATAGAGCCTCAACCTCAACAAAGATGTAAGCGAAATTTAAAAAAAAAAAATTATTTTTTGAAGCTGAAATTAATTTAGATGATTTAGATTTTAGATTTAGACTATTACTGCATTACAAAAATTTAAAAAAAAATCGCTTACATCTTTTTGGCGGTTAGGGCTCGATATGGTAATATTTGTAAGGCTTGTTTCTATTCAGATATTGCAAACTATTTAACTTTATTGTAGAATTTTTAGAACTGGCGTTAAATCACAGCTAAATATTTGCTTTAACAACATGTAAAAATCATCAATACAATTATTTATTAAATTTTTTTTTTATTTTTTTTTTATAAAAATATTCTTCATTATTTAACAAAAACCGTATATGTAAATCCAAGTCTCAAAATTTGTGCAATATTTAAAAAAAAATCAAATAACTTTAGTAAAAATGCCGAGCCTTTTAATTCGATTTCTTACAAATATTTTGAATTAATATTAATAATTTTTAGTCGATAGTAACTTTAGTATGTTAGTTATTTTCTTCAGTCAGTTCTTTTCTTTATTGTACTAGCACTGAATGGGCTACAAAATTGAAAAGTCCAAATATTTATACGAAATCTAATTGAAAAGCTCGAAATTGTACGAAAGTTTGTTGTTTTTTTTAATATTGCACCATATTTAAAAATAATAATAAAATTAAAAAATTATTAAACAAACTGTCAAAACTAATCAATAAGTGTTTGGCGTATAGTTATGATAGGCACTATATTGCTTTAAAGTTCATTCTCCGGAAAAAAAAATTCCGAATAAAAATTATTGAATGAAAAAATAATAGTGAAAACATTTTTGATCGGAAGAATAAAAGTCAAATATTAACTCTTTTAACATACATATGTATCCATGAAAAAATTTCGCTTATTTATCGATTTCTTTTGGCAAAAAGCAAAACAATTACCGAACCTGATTTCTGCAGCAAGAAGAAAATGGTAAACAAAATGTCGCTTACGTTTATTGGGCGGTTAGTGCTCGACATAGACAAACGTACGTGTAAATAAATTAACAGACAATGCAAACGCCAATTTCAATCTTGATTTGTTTGTAGTAAAATATCGGAGTCGCAAAGTAGTGTGTATCTTCATCACACTACTGCGCCGTAGGAACATTTCAAGCGCGCTGGTAGCACAGCAGGGCGTATGCGCAACATGTGCGGACGCACTTGCATACAACGGTACTCGCATGTATATGTGTCTACGACTGGGACTACCATCTGCAGCCAGCCTTCCAGCAGCGCTGAAAAGCGAACTGTTTGGATACTGCCATTTTATTTGTTATTTTTGCGCGCATTCGCTTTGTTTTCTTTTCCTTTTTTTCGGTTGTTATTTTGTCTCTTTTAAAGGATTTTTTTCATTAGCTCATATGCTGCACTCACGTCGCGCTCGTTATTCATATTTATTGCACCTTTGGTGGCAGCGCAGGCATACAAGCGGTTAACAAAAGTGCGAATAAAGCTGTACATGCCTGATTGGGTGAAGGGTAAAGGAATAAGGGAGCAGGATGTCTTTGCAGCCAATTATTTAGGCGACTAGGCGTGTGGTGGCTAAAGTGCTCACAGCACAGCAAATGAATGCTCTGCCTGATTAGCAGACTATCGACGGTCAATAAATGGTAAAAATTTATGGAGCGGTTTTATTGCTTTGCTAAGTTGGCTCTAAAATATAAAAGATTTTGTCCTAGTTTCGGAGCATATTTTGCAGTTTATTTTATACATTTTTTAATACTTAAATTACTACTGTGCAGATAAGATCTAACTCGAAAAACGTATGCCACCCTTCCTGGTATGCAACTACTTGTATATCTTTTCACATATGGAATTCCTATATCAACGCTTTTCCATTCTCTGTCACATAAAAGGACAATTTATTTGCTCTTTTACTTCCTATTTTCACTCGCAACTCAATCATGTTGACAATTTTTTCGCGCTGACTGCATTGGCGGCTGATTGCCGTTTACAAGTTTATGTTATGTTATGTTTTTTCTTCGTGGGCTTTGGCCATTTGTCTCTCTACTTCTGACTTATAGCTCTTACATATACTTAAGTTGAAGCGATGCAGTCACAGAGAGGTGATTTCAAGTACTTAACGCTAACTTTTGAAAAGATAAGTGGCATTATATCAATTGAACCTCAATTTTGTTCGAAACCTTTAGTATAAAGAAGCGAAACAGGGCAGTGATCGCACTTAAAATTCAATCTCAAAATTTTCCAAGGAAGTGCAAGAAATAAAGGGCGGCTCGGCTCTACTTATCTAAAATGAGGCAGAAATGTGTTTTGTGTAAAATCATAAGTTTTGTGCCTAAATTCATTTACTTTCTACTGGTATCGTTGAGGCAGCAATTATCTAATTTTCACGCATATCTCGCACTTTAATGAGGAACTTAAAAACACTGTGCATGCGAATATACTATATGTATATATATATATATATATATATATATATTTTTTCGTCTACGATATCGTAAATGTCTACATACTTCAGCGCATCAGTGGCACTTTGTGGTGTGTATTGACTACCACAAACATACACCGACGCATGCACAACACTAGCACAGGCAACCCTGCACCAATTCAAATTTTTCAAATAGAATTAATGAAAATTCACTGTGAATTTGCGTACAATTTAAATATGAATTATAAATTTGAACTCATTTGCTTGGAGTTAGCTTAAAAAATTCCATTAAATTTGTACGACTTAAGGAATAATTTTATCTTAAATATTACAGTATTTTTAGCCGACTTCAAAAAAAGAAGGAAGGTTATTAATTCAACGCAATACTTTTTTATGTATGTTACTGGATAACTTTGAATCATGTGAACCATTTTCGATATTTATTTTTATTTTTTTTTAAGAAACATGGTATATATATCAAGGGGGTCTCATACTAATTCGGTTTAATTTAGATCATTGGATCAAGAAGAAATTAACGATACTTCTAAATTTTTATATGAACATTGAAGTCGGTTGTGTTTTTGGCTTAAAAATACTTGGTCTATTACCATTACAATAAAAACTTGTTTCGGAAATTGCAATATTTAAACAAGAAATTAAGAAAACTATTTTCTTCGCAGCCCAAGGATCCGAACTTTGGATCTCCCGAATGCCACGCCAACGGTCTGGCCTTACTGCGATTTCGACTGATGCATAGCAGGAAAATTTATATTTCAATGAACGCTGCACAGTGGTGCCGTCCAGTAAATTTTTTTTTTTTTTTTTTGTTTTGAAAAATAAAAAGAGTTGGCGTAGGGCTTTAATTTTTCGGAAGTATGTAAAATTTGTAGACATAAATCAAGAAAAAACTGAAAGATGGCCGTGATCGGTTTGTTTAAAGCATACCTTCCATTCAAACCTAACCTCAAAATCGCCTTAAAAATGCCACAAAAAGTGCACCGATGATAATATAATTCCGAAATTTCGTCCATAAGTTTACAGTCATATTATAACTCTCTCTCATGGACTCTCTAAAAATGGGCCAGATGGGTTTATTTTAAAGCATACCTCTCATGCAAACTTGACCGCTAAATCGCCCTAAAGTGTCATAAATGCTAACATAAATGTATGAAGGTAGGAATAAAAACGCAGTTTACCGTACAGGTATATTTTCATCCAATGAACATTAACGCAAATGAGTACTAATTTTTGAAAGTGACAAACATTTAAAATATACATAGATATTATTTCCATAATTTATGATTAAGCAAATTTTAGTCGAAATTGTATTCAGTAAACTTAAACTAAAAGTACAAAATTATCATAACCGTTTTGGAATATTCGAAATAATATAATATAAATTATTTCCAAAACTAGTATAATTAGAAAAATTTTCCTGCAGGGAATTCTCAAAGTTTACATACTTGTGCGAGGTGCATATAACTATTGCATGATTGTATATTGTCGAGTGCTGTTCCGCCGACACACTCGGGACATTCTCACAGGATGTTGTTTGTGGATTGCACTGCGACGCGCCAGCATGCCGCGGCTTTTAATGCATTTTTATGTCATTTTCCGCAACTCAAAACAAACAGACGCAAAATGACGCACAAGCAAACGAACACGAAAAAAAAATTTGTTATCCAGCAAAAGGCAAATTTATAAACACGGAGGTAAACCACACAAATACACCCACGCACTCATTCAGAGGCATGGGCAAACTTCCTCTCCTATGTATGTACGTATGTAAGTACACGCCGCGAGGTTGTTTGTTTCATTTTCGCCCGTGTCACATTTCATTTGCACCAACAACAAAAAGGCTGACTAAATCAAACAAACAGTGCATCTGAAGAAAAACAAACACGGTCATACATACATACATACATACATACATGCATGGATGTGTACATACTTGCATTTTTACGTTCAATGAACAGACAGAGAAGTCGAGTTTATTCACTTGTATTTACCTCCACCACGACGCTCTGCGTACATTGCTTCTACTTGTCCGTCCACCCACTCAGCCAGTGCGTCTGTTTGTCCGCCGTATGGATGTCGCCTTTCTCTTCACCTTTCTTTTATATTCCGTTATATCCACGTTTCAGCGGCGAACAGTTTTGAAGGATTTCGCGTTATCGTCGCATTTACTGTTCAATTTGGTATTTACTTTCGCTTAAAGATTTGTTAAGATATCAAAGGAATAAACCGAAAAATAAGATATTGATGATGCTGGGCCATCAGAACAAACAGTAGCATTTGAGTAAATCTTTAAGAGAATAAAATACTTTCCGGTAGTGGATTGGGTTAAGAATGGAACGCAGATAATTTTGCTTGGCAGTACGTGCCTCAAACCATTCAAAATCGTCTATTGTTATGAATTACAGCTCACTAATGCATTTTCATAGAACTATCAATATTAACAATGTTCACGAAAAACAGAGCTGATCTATTAAAGGTATGTATAAATTTACGACAGCTTCGGAAATTTTTACATACATTTATTCAATTTACAGGGCAATTCTGGCTAAGATAGTAAAAAATTTTTCGAAAGACAATTGACAGTTGGCAAGATACTTAGTTGGAAAGACTATTGTTATTCTAGCCATAGAAAAAAAGCTCTCTCATACACCACTCGTGGTGAAAAACTATTTTAAGAGAAATCATTCATTTATCATTTGGCTCGTGTCACTCCTATAATCGCAATGGCCAAGTGAGCCATACCATTCGAGGGATCTGAGTTCAAGTCCTCGGGCAGCGCAACTTTTTTTTGATTAACTTGTTTTTCTTTTTAATCTAGTTTTCTTTTATTTTCTACACTTTGTTGTTTTAAAAAGAAAAAATATATTTCTTTTATTAAATTTAATTTGGGAATTTATTTTTTTTTCTCTTTTTTGTAAATTTAATTTAATTTTTCGAATTATATTTTATTTATTTCTTCTTTTTAAACTTAGTTTTCTTTTCTTTTGTTCATTTCTTTTTCTTATAATTTTTGTATTTCATTGTTTTTAAAGGGAAATTGTTTTGGGGTTTAATTAAATTTTCTTTTATTTTCAGATTTTTTTTTTCTTTTTCTAATTTAATTTTTAGTTTTTATACTGATGTAATTTTTATTTGATAAGCTCGAGGCCCAGAGAAAACATAAAACACAGGTTTTAAGTTCAATAACTTTTAATGTCGATATTTCGACCTCAATCTGAGGTCATCTTCAGGAACTCTTCGTTGTGCCCGGTCGCCCGGTTTTTAGCTTTTATTGCTTAAAAAAAAATATTATTTTATTTTATTTTATTTTTATTAAGTTTTACTTTATTTTCATTTTACATATTTATATTTTTTTATTTAATTTTCTATTAGTTATTAGTTTTCCTTGTATTAAAAAGAAAAATATAACGCTAATATCTCATGGTTAGCAGATCTTTCAATACGTTTTTCGAAAGACAATTAGGAGTTTTCAACATAGTTGCCAGAATTGACAATTTTCTAACGAAAAAGTTCTGTTATTCGACAGACTAAGGTCAGCCCTGTTAGCTATAGTTTCAAATATTTACGCACCAATATTCAAAGAACATAACTTTCAACTACATATGTATGAAGATGTCCTTTTTTTTTAATCACCCTCATTGCGAATGACTTGGGGAGTGCAAGTCGTGTTTAGATAGTCGAGTCGTACTGAAAATCGAATGGCAGTGCCTAAAATTTCGACTCGGTTAGTGTATTAAAATAGAAAAACTTAGGAGCACTGTATGGTTGTCGATGATTTTCCCCGTTTACATATTTCAGCACGACTCACCAATTTAGTCTAATTTACGACTAACGCAATGAGGCTGAATAATTTGAAAGTCACAATTCGGTTTAAAAATACTTTAAACAAAAGTTGTTGAGTCCAAGTATTTCCTACATTAAACCATTGTCATAATTACATACATATATATATATATATACATTTCGGTACCGAGTTTGGAAAGTATTGGATAATTTTTACATCGATTTGGAATATCGAATATTTAAAACTATCAACGCAGCACATCACTATTCATATCTGATAGTTTTATAAATAACTCCACATTTCTAGAATTGAATAGCTTACTTATTTTAACACAAATAATAGCAGCAACCTTAGTGTACATATGTATGTATATATATACATATACATATATGTATGTGTGTCCGTATCTTACTTATCCAACTTTGCTGCAACGATATTTTGCTTAAACGACCCTTCGAAAGTTGCAACTTTTTATAGTTAAAAACTAGGAAAATATTAACTTTCCAATAGAAAAATACAGCTGTTTCAACAACAGTTACGCTTTTTATGTCTTTTACTCATACAACAACAATAGTGCCTAACTTTGTCGACCGACCAGTGTTCAATGCTTTTCTATCTTAAATTTACTTATCGTTTATAGTGATTATGCAAAAAAGACAAAACAAAAGAGAGCAAAAGAAGCAAATCACTGCAACCAAACTATAAGTAAATACACTTTAATTCACTTAACAGCTGCAAGCGAATGTCCTTGCCGGCTGACTACTTGACTGGCAGACTGATTGAATCGCTTGGGAAGGAGAAAAGCACTGAGTGAAGAAGTTAAACTGAATCATCATTACACACACAAATATGTAGGAAGTACACTGGAGTGTACGAGTGTACATACATACATATGTATGTAAGTAAGTGAATGCATACGAATAGTTGACTGAAAGGCAGCGATTTTCCGCTGAGCATTTTTTAACGATGATGCTTGCCACAATTTTGTCACATTTTCCTATTTCTCCCAGTTTTTCACAACCGTATTTCATTTCTGACTTATTTTTTGGTAAGTATTTTAGCACCACGCCACGCCGCTTGCCTTTTGGGCACATTTTTCATTTACATACACTGAATGCGAATGCTGTCCTCGTTCCGTTGAGATGAATGTACAAACGAAAGCGATAAGTATTTAAGTACCGAATAGTACTGAATAAATAGCAAAAAAGAGAAATGCTGGCGAAATAAAATTTTCCGCCCAAAAGCGCACAATTTCAACACCAAAGCACCGATAGAGAATTTTTTATTTAATTTTTTCTCTCAGTTAGAAGCGTATACCTACTTGCAATAGTTAACGTTCAAGTTGTTGTCATTATTATCGCCTTTCGCTTCAGGTTGCCACCAAAAGTTGAATTAAATGATTTTCCTCTACATTGAGCTACGCTGACAGCGGCTGACAGAGTTCAGAGCCAGCGCACGGTTGAGCTAAACTGGAATTTACGGTTCAAAATAGTCCAGCGTATTAATATTTCAAACGATTAGATATATTTCTTGTTTTTAAGAAATGTAATAAAATTTGTTTATACAAATTGTTTGTATTAAATCTTTAGTGTAAAGCACAGAGTAAAGTAAGTAAGTTTTGCAGGAAATTCATTCTCCTATCGCTTTAAATAAGTTTCGCATAATAAAAACTAGTTGAAAACAAATGTAGGGTTCCCCAAAACAAAAAATAAATTTAACAAGTAAAAGTTTAAATGTTATAAAAAAAAAAAAAATTTTACCAAAATTTAAAATTTTTTTTTGAGGTTTCAGAAAAATCTTAGTCATGCATGCTTATTAAGTTTGAGGGTAAGTCTCAAGCGGCTGAACATTTAGATTTATTTTTAAATTATTATTTTTTTTTTGCTGACGGAGATAGGCATTTTTCCATATAAGGCAGGGACCATAACAGTTATGATCTTTGTAATGATTAGGATGATAATAATAATAAGAGTACTGGTAGAAAAAATACTGCACAACATGAAAATTTGTGTGAGCTAGGGTAGCTTTGGGTAGCTGAATTCAGATCTGGCCTGAACATATGAAAATACCTATTTTCGAGGTTACGTAGCATAGCGACGCTTCCGTTACTCGAAAAAATATACAACTCACTTTAAAGTATAAATACGCACATGCCGCTGAGTTTGCTCAAATATCTGGGATCAAAAGACGAAATTTTTTGATAGAAACATGCACCGTATTAGTTTGAAAATTTTTAAATAAAATTAGATATTCGCTCCTTATATAAATTTTGCAAAAAAGCAATAAAACTCAACGTGAATTTTAAGCCTCTTGATACTTGGACACTTTATCATACTAATAATTGCAAAATTTGTGTTTAAGGAGCAGATAAATTTTAAAATCTCCTTGATAAAACGACCCTTATTTTTCTCGTTTGCGGAACCCTTTAGTTAATCAAACCGGTTTTTATTAGGTGACTTTTATTTACTGCAACACCGTGATCGATTTTCTTTAAAATTTCTATTTTCTCTGTACTTTGCACTAAACAATTTAATATTTAGAGAGAGAATAAATATCAAAAATTGGGCTATACAAAGCTCTTTATTTTTATGTTTTATTTAGAGCAAAACCTATCAAAGCGGTTGGAAAATGAAAGCACAGAATTATTTTCAACAGTAAACTCCAGTTTGGCACCACTGTGCAGCGGCTGATTCAACAGGCCGCGCCAAGTTGGCTAAGCAGTCGACCGACTGACTTAGGTGGGACAATCTAACATCATTATGTTGCGCTTTAGTGAATATGTATGTACATGTAAATGAAGGGATGAGTGCGGAATCGAAGGCAAGCCGGTTGCCGGCCGCCCCTCACAAGTCGGCGCAGTTGTCTGCGAGCAGTCTCGCGCGCACTGCTGGCATTCGGCTAAATACTCAAGAGGATATATGTAAGTATGTAAATATGTACACCATTAGTCACCATTGGCATAGCCATCACTTGACTTGACTGCCAACGACCAAACTTTCCGACCGACTTTCCCTCATTTGCATACATGCATATGCATGTATATATGTATGTAAGAATATATGTACCTATACTATATAGTATATGTACATATGTAAAAATACATAGATTTCTGCTTGACAGCCATGGAAGCATCCTCGACTTTCATTTCGCTATCGAACATTTTCATTTGTGCTTCCCACTTGTGTGTACATTTGCCGCCGTGCTGTCATGCAGATTAAATCGTTTTAGTTGAGTTAACACATTGCTTTACATTGTGCTGAGGTTTTCTATTAACCTTTATATTCGCTCTTAGTTCTTGCTTCTTTGATTTTTATAGCAGTATAACCTCATTCCTTTAGGTTTAGACATATATTTCGCGGCGGCAATAATGTCACTCAACTAAAAAGAATGAAAAAGCAAAGCAGATAACTTTTCACGGATGTTGAAAATTATCTTTATCTTACATTACATTGGCAATTTACCTGATGCAATGGTGTTTTGTGGCTTATTATCGTTATTATATTGAATGTACAGAATGGATTAAGCGAATTTGCATCGACTGTTCCGATTAATTTAAATTCGCTTTTCATTGCGGGCGATGGTGGTAAATCTAAATATATCCACTAAACGTAATCAAAGGGACATAACGGCAGCTCTTGGCCTATAAAAAATTATTGCTGCGTTTAAAAATATCTATCGCTTAGAGTGAAAATTTGTTAAGTCCAGCTTTTAAATTTTTACAGGAGAGAAGAATAACTTTCTAAACCCTGTTTTGTTCCATTTTTTTTTTTCAAATAATTTGCAAAACTTTAGTAACCACATTTCTGCGCGAATTCAAAGCTAAACATAATTCTATACGAATAGGCAGAGTTCGAAGTTAATGAAATTGGTTTGTATTTATCGAATTTTCTGTGTTTTCTTGGGACTTGCAAATGCAGATAGATACGCATACTCGACACTGTATTTGAATAAACGCAAAAATCTGTTTGTGCGAAAATCGCCCAATGGATTGCTTTATTTTAAAGTTAATATAAAAATTTTGAGCAAAGGTAAAAAGGATATCGTATTTCAAATCATGCTTCCTTTTTTTAGTGAGTTATTCGGTATTTAAACAACAATATCAACTGAAATTTAATTTTTTTTCTGCTTTTACCCTTTTTTACGACCTTCCTCATTTGCGCACTTACTATAGGTATAAAGTAGGGCTGGGTGTTAGCATATAATATCCGTTCTTCTTTGTTGTCCGGATATCCGAATATTTTAAAATGTGTTTGAACGATTTCGTAAAATTGTTCTCAAAATTACTGAATCCACTGAGTTGCTTATTTTATTTTGTTTTGCTATTTATTCGGTTAATATCAGTTTATTTTTCTATCCGGATATCCATTTTATATCCATTAATTTCGTTATACGGATATCGAAATATACCGGTTTTTCAATTAGGTATTCGGATATCCGGATATTCGAAAAATTCGGATAGCACTCCAAGCATTAGTGCCAAATCATAGTAATACCACGTTAGTGTTTGGCCGAGCTTCTCCACCGATTCGCGGCGTGCGCCTTGAAGTTGTCACACCAACAAGAGGGTCCTACAATTTTACGCCGCCTCCGAACGGCGATTATTTTTCATGAGAAGCTGTTTTTTAAGGCAGAATACACTCAATATATTTTGCCATTGCCTGCCGAGAGCGACCGAAGAATGGTAGTGTGCACTTCCAACCACTAGAATTTGATTAATTTTGTTTTGAAATGAAAGCTTACAAAATACGAAAGGGACCAGTTGAGTCCGATTTTTAAATTCTTATATGAATATATTTTTTAGCGCAAATTGCGAAAAAAATAGTAATTTTGAAGAAAATCGGTTCCTTTGTTCCAGTTAATTTATGTATCTTACATAATAAAAACTAGTTCAAAAGAATTGTAGGGTTCCCCAAAAACGAAAAAAAGTTAAACAAAAAATTTTAAATGTTATAAAAAAAGTTAGCCGAAATTTAATTTAAGTAATTTTTCGAGCTTTTAGAAAAATTTTTGGTATGCAGTTTTTTAGGTCGTTTAATTCTAGTACAAAAGGCTAAGTCTTTGCGATGATTTTTAATTTTTTTTTTTTCTATAACTTTTTGTGCATATCTGCATGTTGTGTAGTTTATAATCTTATAGTATATTATTAAAAATGAACGCGAACTCTTAGCCACTTTCAAATTGCACTTTATTTTGCACTATATACCCAAAATTTGTCTTAGATTTTTTTTTTTTCATTTTTCATTTTTTCTGCACTTTGCACTGAAAAATCGAATACAAGGAAATAAAAATCGGGGTCAACTGGTATCTTGCAAATTTAAAGCTTTCATGACAAATAAAATTTATTGAAAAATTAAGGCTCCAGTGAACTACGAACAGTAAATGTAAATTTTGAGCCACAGCGGCCGCCAAATCATATTAATATCCCTTTAGAATCTTGATTTACGAGCATTTTAGTAGTAACAATAAAATATTGTAAGTGAGTACTGTTAAAAAATCGTCGGTTTTCGAAATTCACCAGCAGAGTAGCTACGCTCAAAAGCTTTTCGAGAACTGCGCTACATTTCTGTGCACCACTGCGTAGCTATTCCTTGGGTTGTTTGGTTTTTGTTTTTCAATAAAACATTTTTTAGTTGTACGGTAAATTTGCATGCGGGCCTATTTTACTCAAATAGCTTACATACAGATACATACATACATACTATGTGCAAATGTAGAAAGAAACCACAAACCATACCCTAATCCTTTTCGCAATTGCTCTTCTTTATATGTGAGGCTTACTTAACTACTTCTTGCCATTCTTTTTTCACCCTTTCGTTTTTGTCATCGCATTCTTGTTTAGACGGCACTTTGCATTGTCCTTTCTGGCTTTTACTTAGTTGCTTATTGAAAATCGAGCTGTTTTTCCGGCGTAACCGATATTGTTTGCTTCGGTAAGCATTGAATGTGCTTCAATCCCAGTTTTGTTTACCTTTTCCGCCAGACATAAATATTTATCAGTGCCGATCTCGGTTATAAGTAAAAACAAACACTCCTCGAAACTTACCCCTTAAGAAACTGCATATGTATGTGTGGTAGCACATTGAACGAAGCTAGAGAGGCAGCGGCATAGTACAGTTAGTTTACACCAAGGATAATTCCATAACTTTTTGTAAGAATGTAAGGGAGTTCGCTGTTTTTATCGAATTGATAAGATTTTGTTTTAAGTTCAAAATTTTGCTTACTGTTTTAAACTGCGACTTAAAAGTTTAGACGATAAGCATTTTCGTTTTGTATGCTCTATTTCACCTTGACTCCTAAACAATTTCGGAAAAATGTGTATTTATTAAGAATTCAGGTGAAAGCCGCAAAATGGCCACCAGCAACCAACCAGTTTACATATTTCGCAAATAAATTTAGCTTGATTTGACTTTCAATTTATGTGCTCGATTGTTTGTAGACAAACGTACGAACACTAAAACACCTACAAGAGGCAATATACTTACAATATATAAACACAAACGCCTCACAGTGGTTCGAATAGCAGATCTAGCTGGACGAAAGTCAAAATTTCATTTGTTTTTAAATTATTTTAAGAAGATACTTGGAATACATTCCTGACAATATATTTAAATGGAAATTGCATTTAATCACAGCAATAAACATATGGAAACAAAGAAAACCTAAGTCAACGCCGTCTATTTGAGAACGCAATTATAACAACTGAAATTTAACTTAAAAGATTGCTAATCTCGCTTACAGATATTTAAATAATGGCAAATTAAGTCAAGTAAATCAAAAATTACACTCTTATCTCTACAGATTCAAAGGTCGTAATGCAATTTATGTCCACATTTGCATAAGTAAATTTATACTGAAAATTCGTCGTTTTGGTTAGTTAGAAAAAAATACATTAAGGAGTAGCAAAAGTAAAGGCCGCCGGAGGCCGTTATGAAACTACTTGCATATTATTATTTGAACTTTCGTTAATATAGAGGTTAAGTTTGATAACCATGTCTAACCAATTAGACTAGATCTTTACATTTTAGTGATGGCATGTCAAATCTTAAAATTAATATCAAGTATGTGCGATGATTTTTTGTATGGAGAAAATGAGCGAGACCTTAAAAAAAATATCCAAAAATCATCGGAGAGAGAGATAGAGAGAGGTCCTAGCTACTTAAAACTTCCACTATGTTATTCTAAAATTGAATTGGCCACAAAATAGTAGTAGATAGAGAGTAGTAGATAGAGAGAGGTCCTAGCTACTTAAAACTTCCACTATGTTATTCTAAAATTGAATGGGCCACAAAAGTGCGTACTCAAAACCTTTCTAAGAAATCTAATTAAAACATCGAATTTATTACGAAACTTTTTTTTTTTTTGATGATCCCGAAAGTTTGAAACATGGATCTATGCGATTTTTTCTAAAGAACAAACTAGGTTTTTATAAAATAAAAAATACTACGTAATAAAATAAATAGTGAAAACGAGTCAATATGTGGGTGTTGCATAGTTATTATACATACCTATTTACTCGAGAATCATCTGTTCTATTCAATTATTTTAAAAAATATTTACTCACTGTTACTGTACAATCTTTGATCCAAAAATTTTCGTATATGAAGGGTTAAGATTTTTTAAATTTTTGTCTGCTACATTGGATGCGTCATTTTTAGTTTTTGGTAAATGACTTTAGATTTGTATTCATTCAGCGAGCCAGAAACTCAAATATGGCCAGTTCCATAGAAATCTATACAAAAATGTAATTTTTCAACCTCCATATTGGATCTTTCATTTTGAATTTTAGGTAAATGACTTTATTCGTAAATGACTGAATTCGTAATCAGCGAACCAGAAAACCCCCAGACACACAGCTACATAGAAATCTATTAGTCCTTTAAATTTTTCGTCCGCCACATTGGATCCGTCATTTTGAATTTTTGGCAAGTGACTTCAGATTCGCAATCAGCGACCCAAAAATCCCCTATATAAGAATTGGTGTGAAAATCCACCAAAGAGTATTTTTGTTTAAATAGTTTCGTCCAGCTGTATTTGTGATCCGAACCACTGTGCGCCTTGTCCCACGCTCACATAAACACAGGGTTATGCTTCCAGACCCACTCACTTGAAAATGTCTTGATTTAAGTTGTTTTATTTATACGAACGATTTAGTAAAGTCAATGCATACATACAAACAAACATACATATATTAGAAATTGTAAATATTTAAACACACAAACAAATATGTACATACATATATGTATGTAGGTCGAACGGTCGAACGATTTGATAGCAACGCTTATGGATGGCTCCATAGTTGGCGGGACACTGTGCCAACAAGCATACAAATACTCGTACATGTATGTGTATGTGGTTGTTTTGGAAATTCCCAACTGGTTTTTGTGGTCTTCAGCCCACCCACACACACAGCGCTGGCCGCTACTGACTCTGAACTAAATTCAGCTTTTACCTCTTTCAATTTCAAATAAGCATTTCATCATAAATGCAATGAGGCACATGATGCCATACAACCGCACACACACACACAAGCGATTGGCTTGCTATACTTAGTACTTAGTTGCATATACGCCGTGTAGGCACTCTAAAACCGCATACACTTGCCAATCTATAAGTCATGCGGCAGGAAAAACTGGGGCTGGCGAAATAACTAACTGGTTTAAAACTAGACAATTTTCACTAATTTCGAACCACTTGGCAGCTAATGCGAATCGGAGTTGCTTTTAGCCAAGTATCGTCTCGCATCGATAACATATCGACCAACTGCACGAATTAAAGATGTGCGACATCACAAAGTAAAATTTACGAGATCAAAAGAGGTTTGAGGCGAATAGTCACACTTCTAAAATCACTAGCGCTGCTTAAGCTCGGCACTGGTGCGTTTTCCTTATGCATACATACGCATTGTGGAGTATGGACAAGTGTGTGCCTGAATTGGTGTGTGGTCGGTTCATTGGTCTTGCCATTTGATATGGGTTCATCGAGTAAATATTGTGTAAGGATTTTATTATTTTCGCCCCGATCATTTGAAATTTATGCTAAAGCATTTTTAACTCTTCATCGGCCAGAAGGCTATTATTGCTTGTATGTATGTGTTTTAGTATGCCGACAGATATGTGTGTACTGTATTGAGGCTCTCAATGTAGGTATTGAAGTTTTCACATATTGCTGTTATTTAAACTGTCTTCTTTGAATACGGTTTTTTTTTTCTTTTTGTGCATTATTATTGCTTTTGTTGTTGTTAAGGGTTCAGTTTAAAGCAGAAAAGCCTTATTTATTATGCCTGGTTAGGCATTTTAAGTAGGACATTTAATCGCTTGTAATAATTTTGTGGGAAATATTTCTACTTGTTTCTCTCTCCACTGTTTTTGAGGTTAAGCACATTTGCCTTTTAGGACGACTTGAGTAGGGTTAGTACTTGTAAAGCCGATACAGCTTCAATGGAGATTATTGAGGATTAAGTAGGATTTATTTTCTGTTTGCACATTTTTGGCGATTATCACTGGTTGAACCAATTTTATAGGGGACGATTGGAGGAGGGCTGCTTAAAAGAGGCAAAAGAGTTGTAAAAGCTTACATAAACGCTGTAATTGACCAGCAATTAATTAATTTAGATATTTAGGGGATTCACAAGACGTGTTAACCGTCGTAAAATCTTAAGCTTAACATTTTTTTTATGTAAAATAACAGTTAAAATGGTTCTAGGGGGGGCTAATAATATATTTTTTTATCGAATTAAAAACATTTCGGTGTAGTTAGAAATCCTCTAAAAGCATTTTATCCGTTATTTTATATATAAAAAATAGGCTTAAGATTTTACGACGTTAACGCGTCTTGTGAATCCCCTAATTTTGTTTTAACTTTCAGTCGTGAAGAGAATTTAAAATGCAATGGCTGAGGTCGGCGCCTGTTTCCGAAGTACAAAAATTGCTTCTAGGACTAAGTCGAAGGGTAGGGGTGGGAATTCGTTGCTCCTCTGCAAACTTACCAGACTCCTTTATACATTTTAGCAGTTTGTTGAGGGAAACTGAATATACATCCGACCCAAAAATGTTTTATACCATCTTCATCCTCCAAACACGATGTACACAGTGGATCATCAATGATGCCTATGGTGACCATATGTCGTGCCCCGCTGTCATTCCGCTATGCGTTAGTCGCATGTTAATCTACTGGAGACTGGAGATGTTAAAGACCGCCACCGCCAGTAAAAAAAGCTGTCAAAGCAAAAGTTCAGCAAAATCCACTAAGAAGTCAGGAAAGCATGGTCAGAGAGATGAATGTCACGCAAAAGTCCAACAGTCGAAATATTAGCAAAGGCTTGGCGCTTGCGGCTTTCAAACACCGTACCGGAAATTTATTGATTGCAGCTTCAAAACAAATCGGATGGAAAAATGCAAAACGTCTTTTGGTGAAGCACGCTGATGAACAAACTTTCACCGTGCAGCACAAATTAATGATAGAGAGTAAGGGCGGCCATTAAAGGAAGCACCCGAACTGATCCGGCAGTCAAAAACGTCATCATCAAGCTCCATGCATGGTTTGGTGCGGTGTCTCTTAATATGGGGTCGCTGACTTGCATTTCTGCGAACAACGAGTCAACACATCGGCGGAAGTTTGCAAATAAACCGCTTTGGAAGCCTCTCTAAAGCCGCTTAACCACTCTTTGTTTCAAACCCAGCCGTGGACTTTCCAGAAGGATTCTGCGCCCATAAACCTTAAACGATCCAAGCCTGGCTCCAAAACAATTTTCCAGCAAAGATTTCCTACGAGGAATGGCTCTCTGGCAGTCCTGACTTGAACCCGTTGGCATACAAATTTTGAAGAGTTTTAGAGGACATGGTTTTCCACAAAAATACCACAACCCTGATTCTCTTAAGACGGCTTTGATTTGAGCTGTGGCCAATTTTACAACGCAAGAGGTGCATGCGCCGCAGGAGGACATTTCGAGTTAATATTTCCTTTCTGTATTCAATGGGCCATATGAATAAATACTAAGCAATTGACTTATCTTAAGATTTTATGGCCTTATTCATAAAAAATAAGATAGATTTATATAGCTCTATATTTTCATAGAAAGTCTTCTTTATTTTTTATATATTTGGGTGTTGGACTTTTACTCGATTTATTCTAATAAATAGGTACAAGTAAAAGGACTGAAATTTTATGAAAAAGCAATTGCTTGGGCTTTATTCATACGACCTAATCTACATTAGACTAGAATTAAATTGGCGAAAAAACTGCATAACATTTTTTTTTTTAATTCTGATTAAAAAGTTTGAAATTTTGGTGAAAACTTACAGAACTTTTTAAATCTTTGTACAAAGGTTTAAATGTGAATTTATTTGGTGTTTGTTGTAAATATAATTAGCATTAAATAAAAAAAGATAAATGGCCAAAACTAAGCAAAATATCGCACTTTTATTATTTGGTCGACCACTATATGTACGGTGACCATCCGTTCTGTTTTTTGCAGGACCGTACTGTTTTTCAAAGGTCGGTCCTGCGTAGTTTTTCAAACCTGAAAACCCTGAAAATGTACTGATTTTTTCCACGTGTCCTGCATTTGTCCCGCATTTTATTCGTTATTTTAAAATTATCGGACAATGGATGGATTTTTTTCAAAAAAGTGTTTTTGGTACTTTTCGTAGCTTTTCTTCAATATCTCATGAAAAAATCTCCCAACCAACGTAAGCGACTTACAGCTGGAAGGGTATTGAAGTGCTTCTTACCAAAATATATAACTTGTGGCGACTTCAATCAAAATTATTAGTGCTACAGACGACCATTTGCATTTTGTCGTCAAAGTCGCAAAAAGTGAGATTTTCAATCAAATACGCAGTTTCATTTGATTATTTTTTTTTTTAAAAAGGTAATGAAAATTTGATTAGAAATGTAGATGCTATGGAGCGCAATCTGTACAAGTTATATCGTCGTTTCAAGTACAAAACCGCATACCGTCATTCTGCAAAACCGCGTAACTGACATTGGCTGCCAAAAATTGGATTTGTTCACACAAGCTCTTGGCGTCCTGAAATATATTTACTAGCCAGAAATGCGATCGCTTTATAAAAAAAGAACCATTTTGAAATATGAGTGGTTTTACGCTCTAGAAAATAATTTCTACAACTTCACATACGCGGTTTTGCATTTTGCTGATACGCGCGGTTTTGCATTTTGTTGATACGCGGTTTTGCACTTTAAACGACGATATATTTTTGTAAAGGGCACTTTGTAACTCGTCGTTTACGTCGATTCATGACGTCGATTTTTGACAAATAACTGCGAAAAGTACCAAAAACCAAAAAAAAAATGTATTGTTTTCGTTTTGAACGACTTAAAATTTGCCTATAAAATAATCTTTTAAAGATTTTAACTTTTCGTGCAAATTATGTATCTTAATTATAATATGTTTTACTATACTTTCGTAAATATTCATGTAAAAAAAGATTAATATCGACGAAGAAAAAAAACGTGATTCATTTTTAAAGTTTGAAATGTATTAAGAATTTAGAATCATAAATACTCTTTCGGTATTTTTATACTACGTAAATATATGTAGGCATATTTTTGAAAAATTGTCCTTCATTTTGAATCCATATTTATGGTCACCGTAACTCAATGTCAATATATTAATAATATGAAGTTATAGGTGAAATAATTTTTTTTTTTTTTTTTTTAACTAGTGAGCGATACTGCAGCCTCTATATGTGAAATGATGATGATCTCACTGCATTAAACCAAATTTTTGCACGCAATCGCACATAGGCACACATACACACACACACACACATTTTCACCGATTTGCTTGTGATCAAAGGAATCCTATGTGACCAAATCCAAGCATGTACAAATATAAATATTTATGTAAGTATCTTCATCGATGTTAGAACATACATTCATACATATGTATTTACATATGTACACACTTGTGCGCTATTAGTTGAAGCATAAAAACTTCAGTGCCTTTAAGTTATAAAGTTGAAAATTTACCGTCAAAGCTTTTTCAAAGGGATAACTGCTATAGTAGAGTATATCCAGGTATTGCAAGCTAACCACTTAAGTGCTGGAAAAGTGCTGAAATTGCAAACGTTGATTGCACTTCGCTTATCATCTAGGTTACAACGCTGGTTAAGCCGCAAACATATACCTGCAGGTGTGTATGTTCTCTATGTATGTATGTGCGTATGTATGCTTTACTTATATTTACACACGAATAAACTTACATACATTTATGTTCGTGTACTTATCTATTGGGCTACTAGTTAGCCACATGTGACTAAGAGAGCATTCATAAATTTGTTGAAACACACACTTATTGTATCTATGTATGCACATACATATGGACATGCACAAATATTGGTAACGCTCTTTACCCACTTTTGCTTTCTGTTTCACAAAAAGCTAGTAAACTCTTTTTCTAAGCTCACAATTTCCACAAAGAAAGTGTGAACTTACATACATATGCGTAATAAAAGTTGACTAATGTATTTGGATTTTGCACAAAACTAAGATAATTTGAAAAAAAATTTTACTTATAGAACAGGGTGAAATGGAGATCGATTGTGGTTTGGATAATGTTGAATGTGTCATATGAGAATTTTGAGTTATCGTTTTCGAAACATCCATACATAAAAACCACACATGTGCATACATATATATGATCAAATCTCACGAGTTGTTACATTTTTCGACAAAAACGTGCTGTGGTCGAAAATGGTGGCACACTTACCTTAGATAGTACATCTTCTTCAGTTTTGCGTAAAGAACAAGATTTCATTGCGAAATTGTATTTAATTGAAAACTTAAAAAATATATACCGAAAAGAATACAAATTAACAACTCGTTCTCGTAAACCAGTAGTTGTGTATGTAACGTATACGCCCCGTAGCATCATACACAGCCGGATAATACGCTTACTCGCGGGACTTAACTTAAAAGTCAAATTATTTAAAAGTAATTAAATATTTCCGTGGAATATTTTCCTACAGCACTCTTCACGAATATACATATATATTAATTTCTTCATTTATATAACAAGTTTAGAATGAATTTTTGAGTGTGCGAATAAAAATTGCAAAATTGGAATATTTGTTTCGTAAATCATCATCAATGTAATTAATTGTCATTTGGTGGCACACTAGCTTTATTACTCCAGATTGGTTCGTTTTGGCAAAGAGAACATTTCCACCATTTAATCTTAACATTTTGAGTTATCTTAAACTTTTTAAAAAAAAAGAAATTGTTAAATTTCAAAACTTACAAAATAGCTGCGACAGATATTCTGCATGCTGCCATTTTTTTTAATTTGGTGGCACACTTTTGAAACTTCATAGATATGTTGTATTTGGTGCTAACTTTCATTGCCTCTAATACGAACGTTCTATAGGAAAACTTCCCAAAGTTATAAAACAAACAATTGTGATTTTCTCGAGTGACAATGGAAAAATTAGTGATTTTTTTTTTTCGTCGGACACTTCTAGTCACCATATTGGCGCGCCTTCAAGTTTTTGTTTTTAAGTTGGTATTACATTTGAGTCTAGCGGCAATGGACTTTCATTGGCGCCCGCTTATCCCCTATAATAACTTAACTACTACCATTTCATTTTCATTCGATATTTCAAAGCCCAAAGCTGTTCGACACACTCCCCTCTAAATAAGTCATTATTAAATTTAAGCTGCAATGAAAATTTATTGCGAATTAAAATTCAACACGACTGCATAAATGTCAATGAAATGTAAATACGTCGACGCCATAAATTAGAAACAGAAAACTTAAATATATGCAACAGATTAATGAGGAAATTTATGAATGCGGCAAAATTTTAGCAATAACTAAATTACTTTTAGACAACGCATAATAATCGATACGAAGCAATGATACGGCCACCACGCTTCGAGGTGCATATTAACGAAGCACATTTAAATGGTAATTTATTGGATAAAGCTAAATACGCAAAGAAAGAAACGCGAAATGCAAATCTCATTTCAAAACTAGAGTGGTGGCAGTCGTAGACTTCTGCTTTATTCAGTGCAAAAGGCGGCACACTTTCGCATGCACAGCAAACGATTCGAGTTCGCTTCATTTCTGCTTGAATTCAAATTTGCTAATTCACATTTTGCTTGCAGATGTTGAAGTTTATTCCTTATCCGCACAAAAAAAAAACTCCCATTTATTGCTGAATATGTCTACATTTGCCTAAGCAGTTGACTGTACGCCTAAGTGTATGCTTGAGTTTGGTAATCTGTCTCTGTTTATGATAACCTACTGGCAATTTTATTTACATAATACTTCCACAAAGCACATAATATTTGCAAATTTTGTCTCAATCAATTGATTTCCGAAGCAACGATTTGATTTCCTTTCCAGTGTTGCCATGCATACATTTTTTTCCCTACTAAAATTCCCTACAAAACCAACAAAAAACTACCAATTTTTTTGTTAAGTTTTTAATTATTTTTTCAATGTCAAGTTAGTCCTTTCGTTGCCTTTAAACCTTTCATATTCCGGCACTCACCACAGCGTTACGCTATTGTGGGCTCCCAGGTAGTTCAAAAGAGTTTTACAGCTGTCCACAAGCCTTGATGCCGTTTTAAAAGAGTCCAAGGCCTTTAACCCTGCCTGGCTATGGGACACAATATTTATTCTGGCTACATTTGCTCTTCTACGAAGACTTCCGCCTGGAATATCGTCGGGTATGTGCCCATTAGCAGACTTTCTTGGAATCCTGCCACAGTACTCGCGCCGCCCATCTTCGATCTGTCGGTAGAGTATACTTGGCATCCTTCGTCAATCATAGTTATTATCGCTTCACAGCAGTCCATTACAAGAGTTGTGACCTTATAGGATTTGTAGAAGGATAACTAGAGACTATCCAGGAATTACTAAGGCAATCTCCAAATGACGCCAAGATCTCCACTTTTCGTAGATACTGATGGCAGCCGTACGTATTGGGTTGCTAAAATGTTTGGAGTTAAATTTTTTTGTATTTTTCGAAAATAACTGTTTTTGTCGTGAAACCTACCAAAATCCAATCTAGCCTACCAAACTACCAAATGGAAATAAACCTACCAGTTTTTGGTAGGAAAAGCCCATGTGGGGCAACACTGACTGGCAAGGAAGTTCTTTTGGATATATGTTTATATGTACATATGTACAAATGTAGTTAGCCATGCGTGAGCTTATGTATGTGTAGATACGTTATCTGTGCTTAGGGTGATTTTTCCCGATATATTTGCGATTGTTTACATGTGTATTCGTCTTGGCTGCATAAGGCGCTGTGACAACGCCGTTGTCAATTTGGTATTTCCCAAGCGTCAGCAGAGGCATCAAACTATCGCGACTAGTATAGTATAGTAACACATAAATATGTATCTAGATATATAGATCATATATGTAGGTTGAAAAGAAGTATAAACATGCGCGAAAATAATTATGCATGTTCATATGATTTATACAAATGCTCTTTCAAGAAAGTATTTCCCCGACTTCTCCTCCACCCAAATAATCCTCAATCAAAATGAAGGAATATCCCGGAAGCTGATGCTACAAGTGAAATCCATTTAATAAGTTCAGAAACTATTTGAATGTATGTACATACCAAATAGGGCATTCGATTATTCGCCTTTTTTTCCAAAACTGGTATTGGAGTTATTCAAAAAATTGCAATTTTAAAAAAAACTGGTTCCCTATTTTGAAATTAAGAAAAAAAACCGGATAAACCTGTTTTATTCTACATAGCTTTTATACTGTGAAAATACTTATATTGGTATGAAGCCACGACCAAAAATTACTATAAAGCTATTAACAGTAAACATACTTTTTATTTAGAAAAGAGAAAAGCAAAGTAAGTTCCAAGTTGTTTTTATATCAAAATTAAAACAAAAAAAAAATCACTTAAAATTTACGTTTGGTCTTATTTTAATGTTTTTTTTTTTATATTTTATTGCATTTTTTCTGCCTTTTTGCGGATTTGAGTAGTGCTCTTGCCGCCATAGCCAACTGCCTACTGTCACTCGGGAGGTCCGTGGTTCAATTTCTGGTCTCAGCAACGTCAAAAAAAGTTTTTCGAATAGCAGTCGCCCATCGGCAGACAATGGCAAACCTCGGAGTGTACTTCCGCCATAAAAAAGCTTCTTCGGAGCTGAAGTAAGAGGGTAGATCTATCCAATTAGGAGGTTTCCCTTAAGCTGAAAATAGAATTGTAAACTTCGAAAAACTCAAAACTTTTATTGAGAGGTCAAGAACCCGGTATACGGTTGGATATCCAAAAAACGGTGGAAACCGGTATGAAAAAGGCGAGTCAATCAGCAGTGCCTAAAGTACAGTTTAACTGTAATGCTATCTTTATACACTGTGAGTCTAAGTTTACACCGAACTAGTCCATTGAAACTGGTTGCAGGCAAAAACTCCTTCAGGGAATATATATAATTTCATTCGAGAATATTATTGAAGAAAGAAACAAAACCGGCTTTTCAGAACTGAAGTTTAAATAGTTTTTATTCATATCGTCCGCAATGCTTTTGGTAAGGCAAAACTACTGCTAGTTAGAAAGCAAACCATGTTTTAATTTTTTTTTTTTTTTTTTTCATTTAAATATTTTAGCAAGAAGCGCGCTTTCTTAACTCACTGCGAAACTTAAGAAAAAAAAATATCTCTACATGCATACGCCACTATTTCCGCCAGCGAACTTGTGCAAGTAGTTTTATTGATTTTCGGTACATTTGTCTTCCTACGACTGCATTGAATTACTCCCTCACCCCACAACCTGAATATCAAAAATTGTGCCTAAAACCAATGTCAAATTGGTTTCAATGAATTTCCAGCTTAATTCCGAACAGTGCTGTAGTAGTAATAGTACTAATGCCACAAATATTTCTGTTTAAACACTGTAAGGAAACGCACTAGTTCTGAACTGGTTCGGTACTAAAGGTTTAGAACCTGAGTTAGTTCTCTTTTGCATGCTAGCAACTGGCGAATTTAACGTTGCGGTGTCCTACAGAGTGTCAATTGCCCCGCAGCATCGCTTTTTCGGTAGTTCCGAACTACTTATAAATTCGTTCGTTACCTCAGATATAGAAAAGCTTTTGTTCTTTTGGACTTATATACTTTCCGCGACTATTTTTGACTTAGCAAATTTGCGTATTACTGAAGAGAATTATTAGACATAAAATAGCTAGTTCGATCTTTTTTAAAAAGCCATGCATTTCTAGTTGTTTTTGCTTCATGCATCAGAGTTTTTTTTTTTTACAAACAGTGTACTTAGCAAGAAAGTTTCAGTCTCAGCTAGCTAGTAAAATAAAATAGTTTTTTTAAATTAACATATTCATTTTGAAGTGGACGGAATCTAGTTACTATCGGGCTGGTTCGTTTTTGGCGATAAACATCCATTGCGGAACTAGAAATTTGGGTTCACTAGTTCGGGGATTCCCTGCAGGGAAGAACATACTGGTGTGAGTACACTAGGGTTCTCCTTAAATGTAGGAAGCAAGTTTTTACGTCACATCCCCTAAGTCTCAACCCCCACGTCGATGCCTTTATAGTCGAAGATATCACATACAAATTTTGGCCCCGATTAGAGTCGGTTAAGGCGTGTCGCACAGGGGTCAAAGTTCAGATGCATCTATGAGATCGTCTAAACCAACTCCAATCCTAACCAAAATTTATATGTGATATCCTCGACTTTAGTAGTATCGATTTTGGGTATTAAATAAAAAAAAAATTTAATTTTTTGACTCTCCATAGAGGCATTTTTTCAACCTAATACCTAAAATCGGTAGATCGAAGATATCGCATAAAAATTTTGGTCTCGATTGGAGTCGCAACGGGGTCAAGCGACTTCTACCGATTTTAGGTATTAGGTGAAAAAGAATGTATTTAAATTTGTTTAGTTTCTATAGAGGAATCTGAACTTGCCTCCTGTGCGACACGCCTTAACCGCCTCCAATCGGGACTTAAATTTATATGTGATATCTGTGACGGTGGTATTACCGATTGAGAGGGTGATGTTAATTTGATTTTGAAGGACCACCCTTATGTACACACATGTACATACATACATGCATACATATGCGGGTACACGCATTTCTACATTCACTTCCGTGGGGTGACTTTTACTGCCTCGCTTGCTTCGAAAAGAATTGATTTCACCCCCAAATTTTTAAATGAAGTGTGCATTTGGTCGGCGCAACGATCTGTTGTTGTTGTTGTTTAAGTGGCAAGCGTAAAATCAAATAAAATTTCACGCATTTCCAGTACATGCATACATACATACACTTATGTGTGTGTATATTATTCTCAAATCCCGGAATGCTTTTATGACTTCGCTCTTGTATGAGGCAAATATTCAGGCGTATTTGCCATCGGATTGAATGTCCGTGTTGTTGTCTCACTCAAAGCATACTTCCCCCCTTGCTTGTCGTTTTGTTTACCAAATCAAGAAACAAATATTTTATCTTATTGAAATAACAAAGCCAATGCTATGAATGGTGGTAAAACCAAAGCAAAACGAACGCAGTGCGCAGAAACTTTTCCGACTTTTTGGCGCCATGCAAAGTTTCCAAAGCGCGAAAAAAATGGAACTTTTGCTACATTTGCACAAAAAAAGTTCCGCACTACCACAGCATTCCTACACGGCCTAAGTGATAAACAAAGTCGACTTTACAGTACGCCTCGTCGATTTTCGCAGATTCTTTTATCGCTGACTAATGTGACATTAAATGGTATCTGGAAAACTTTCTTCAACACTTCCGTTCGGCAAAGATTTAAGAGCGATTAAATTTAAAGAAAATTTACAAATGTACATACGTTCATAGCGCTTTAATAAAATTGTATAAGTTTTATTTATGGGGGGAATTTAAGAGAAGCAATTGAAACAAAATTTATTTATAGTAAAACTTCAAACATCGAGTAGGTAGTAGTTTCCTTTTTCATATAAAAAAAAAAAACAAAAGAAAAACAATTGTTTCTAATAGCGGTTGCCCCTTTACTTCTGCCATGAAACCCAGCTTCTCGGAGTTGGCGTAAAGCTGTAAGTGCCTGCTCTTCGAATGACAGCGGCAAGGCGCACGTCACAAATTACAGGAAAAGCTCGGCCAAACACTAACATATTGTGTAAGCGCCATTCTAGAATTCTTAGTGAGAGGAGTTTCCACAAAGTCATCACAATCAAATTCTCACTTCCACCTTTTACTCGTCATTGTCTAAAAAACGATATTACCGTCGAACTTAGCATTTCCGTTTTACCCTTCAATGAATTCATTCTGCATTCCCCTTTAACTCGCCATTCAATTTTCAAATGTTTTGCATCCACAGCGTTCTATACACTCGAAATTTATTATCCTGCATTTACAATGCAATGCAACAAACAACAAATAACATCAACTGCCAGTGAAATGATTTGATTCACAGGCACACAACAACCGATTGCTGCATCTGTATGCAGTGGCATTTTATTGGATTTACTTGAACTCAATTTCACCCCACGCCCACGCCCACGCCCTCGCTTGACTCAGAAACAGAACGGCTGGCTGTCATTTCTATGGCTGCAATACATACTATGATGTTTTGTTTCTGATTGTAACTGTTGTTGTAGGTTATTTTGTTAAGTTGTATTGCCTCAATTCAATATTTTGCAGAAATCCTCTGACTTTGATCTAATTTTGTTTGCACTGAAATGAATTTAGCATTTTGCAATTCTAAAATGCGGCTTAAAGTGGAAGTTGTTATGCAATTTAGTTGTCAATGTAGTAGTGATTATACAATGACTACCACTGTTGGCGAACGGATAATCCTGAACCCTTCTAAATAGATTTTAAAATTAAAAGTTCAACAAATTTGTTTTCAAAGTGAATTAAATATTTCAATTAAATTTTCAGTGTCAAATATCGTATATTTGGCAGGAGTTTTAGCACTAAACTCTGATTGGCGATTTGCCACTGAAAAAAAAAAATAAAATCCGGGTACATCTAAATGCAGAAATATATTTACATTAGGGCTGTGCGATTATTCGATTACTCGAGCAAGTTGGTTAATCAATTATTGGGTTAATCAATTACTCGAGTAATCAAAATTTTGATTACTCAAAACGATGATTAATCGAGTTACTTGAAATATGATTACTCAAAAAAAATAATTTTGCTCGTAATAGAGTTTGCTTTGGAAAATGCTTATTTTCTTTTTTACATTCTGTGTATGAAAATTTTTTTTTTTTTAATTTTTGAAAACAGAAACGTTGTTTTCAAAGTATCAAGGAACTTTAACTACTTTATACATATGTAAAGAGTTGAAATGTTGATTACTCATTTTACTCGAAATGTTGATTAATCATAAAGCATTTTACTCAAATATTTTTGTTTTTGGTTAATCAAAAATCTTGATTACTCGAGTAACTGAACTTTTGAGTAATCATAATTTCCAATTAATCGAATAATTGAGTTA
The DNA here is from genome assembly GCF_013731165.1 of Rhagoletis pomonella. Taxonomy (NCBI): domain Eukaryota; kingdom Metazoa; phylum Arthropoda; class Insecta; order Diptera; family Tephritidae; genus Rhagoletis; species Rhagoletis pomonella. Next base: position 100,210,603 of record NW_023458557.1, on the reverse strand, counting down.
TTTACTTTATAATTAATTAAAATTTTGAGTAATCAATTAATCGCACAGCCCTAATTTACATACTTGGAGGCTCTGCTTTAAAAGCACGGGGGAAGACCTGAAAATTCGTACGCTGAAAATTGGCCCTTAATATTTAGAACTTACATATAATTTTGATGACATGCATTTGTGCTTTGAAAACCTACTTAAAACTAAAGATTTTCTTTTCTCCAAGAAAATTGAAATGAAATCAAAATATGTTAGGTATGCATAAGACGATCGGGTATAAAGAAGTTTTACTTCAAATAAATTAGATACGATTTCAAGCAATAACCGCCAAAAAGGCGAAAGCGAAATTTTTATTTTTTTTTTTTAATTTTAATTTTGATGCAGAAATGCATCTAGATTTTCTAAGAACATTTCTGCAAGAAACAAAATAAAAAAAATGTCGCTTACGTCTTTTTGGAGGTTAGGACTCGATATAATAAATAATGTATGTATGTGTGAATGTATGAATGTTTGTATGTGTACATATGAGAACGATATCCACCCTCACTTTTCGGCTGCATTAACTTCTGCCACCAAATTGAGCAGCGTATGTAGAAGGAGCCATCTTCAAGGGTTGATTGCCTACTTGCAGGAAGAACCCCTATCAGCGTGCGGTGAATTAAGTATTTTTCGCATGTGTGACTTTATGTCTGTCTTAATTACAGTCAGTGCAACAAAGTGCTGCAAAACTTTTAATTAGTTAATTTAGAAGAAATCGACACATTGGCCACCAGAGGCAAACTAGCATGTAAGGACACTACAGGGTATCACATGCATACAAACTAACAAACAAACATTTGTACATGTACGCACATACATACATACATATGTATGTATGTAAGTGCCGTGTATCCCGCTGAGGTGTTGGTCTAACTCACTTTCCTGCCATTAATTTATAAGTTACCTATGCACGCTTGGCAATTGGTGGGATTTCAGTTTGTCAAATAGTTTCGTTAAATTGCCAAAGTGCAAAATAATTTCATGGGTGCGAATGCTAGTGGGCAAATTCAAGTGTATGTAACAAGTTAATTGGATGGGTGGACGAAGGGTTGGAAAATTAAGGGATACTTTGCTTTAATATAATTGCAAGTGTGCATTTTTGTGGACTTATGTTATGTACGTGTGTACAGCGAAATTTCCGGGTAACATCGAAAGTTTGGTCTCAAATATTGTAAGCCTACCTCCAGCTGTCCCGTGTCAAAGCCAAAAGGGAAAGCTCAGCCTCCCTGGTGGACACGGGAACTCTCAGTTCTTAGGAAAGATGTGCGAAGACTTTTCAACAGGGCAAAGCGCACCGGGAGCTGGGAGGAGTACTCAGTCTGTCTAACAAAATACAATAAGGAGATTAGGAAGGCCAAGCGTAGCAGCTTCAGAACCTTTTGTGAGAACATCGCATCTACTCCTGCAGCTGCTAGGCTGCATAAAGCCTTAGCGAGAGACAACACAGGGACCAGACTGGCTATTAGGCTACCTAATAGGGCCTTTTCAGGTAATGAACAGGAGAGGGCACTCGCCCTGCTATCGGCCCACTTTCCGGACGCCATTCCCACCGCTGGGGATACGTTGTTCCGTGCGTTCAGGCCATCCCCACCGGACTGGAAGGTGGCTAGAAGCCTTATAAACCGGCAAACAGTGCGGTGGGCTCAGGACTCCTTCGAACGGTACAAGGCCCCTGGGGTGGATGGTGTATGTCCGGCGTTGCTAAAGCAGGGCGGGGAGCTCTTACTTCCACATCTGGTGGACATTATGAGGGACAGTCTAGCACTGACTCACATTCCCAAGGTGTGGCAAAGGGCCAGGGTTATTTTTATCCCGAAGGTAGGTAAGAGGGATTACTCTCTTGCCAAGTCATTCAGGCCGATAAGTCTCACATCCTTTATGTTAAAGGCAATGGAGAAAATTATTGACCATGAAATCAGGTATAACACTCTAAAACAAACCCCTCTGCATTCCAACCAGCACGCGTTCAGGGTGGGGAGATCCACGGATACTGCGCTGTATGCCTTAACGGAGGAAATACAAGGGGCCTTTGAGTGTGATGAGGTGGTGCTCTGTGCCTTCCTCGATATCGAGGGGGCCTTCGATAACGCCTCCCATTTGGGAGTCGACAGAGCTCTTGGGAAACATAACGTTCAGCCAACCATCCGAAGATGGATAGCAAGGTTACTTCAGACCAGGATTGCCGAAACTGAAGTCGGTGACAGCGTCGTTCAAATACAAACGACGAAAGGGTGCCCACAAGGGGCGGTATTATCTCCTCTACTGTGGAGCTTAGTTGTGGACGAACTCCTACGGATACTCACTAACGAGGGCGTCCGCTGCCAAGGGTACGCGGACGACATAGTGATTATCGCTAGAGGGAAGTTCGCAAGTACTCTCTGTGACATCGTCCAAAAAGGACTTAACCTTGCGAAAAGGTGGTGCACAGACGTAGGTTTAAATATCAACCCTTCTAAGACAGCCATAGTCCCCTTCACCAAGAAACGAAATCTCCAGGGGATGAGGAACTTGACCTTGGACGGGGTCACAATCAGTGTCGCCACAGAGGTTAAGTATCTGGGGCTTACCCTGGACTCCAAGCTTCTGTGGAGGGCCCATGTTGATGCGGTCACCTCTAAGGCCACGAGAGCGATGATGGTGTGCAAACGTCTGGCGGGTAAATCCTGGGGGTGCACTCCGAGGATCCTCAGATGGATGTACACAATGATAGTGAAACCAATAGTGACTTATGGTGCGGTGGCTTGGTATTCCAGGACTACTATAGGAACGGTGAGGCAGACCCTCTCCAAGATTCAACGTCTGGCATGTGTTTGCATTACGGGAGCAATGCGCACATGCCCGACGGCAGCGCTAGAGGTAATGCTGGAACTCGAGCCACTGCATCTCTCAATTGAACAGGCTGCAAAGCGAACCCTACTTAACTTTGCGAGAGAGGGCTTCGGCAAAGGCAAGGTGTTATCATCTAGGAACAGGGACAAGCTAGGCACTCAGCTCCCCCTGGCTTTGTTCCCCAGGGACGATATTAACAGAGAGGTGATATTCAAGAGAAATTTCAGGACCCACACTTATAGCAAGGCGACCTGGTGTACCTCTATTATGGAGAGTCACATACACGCGAGCACAATACAGTGGTACACGGACGGCTCTAAAACACCCGCGGGGATTGGAGCAGGCGTGTACGGCCCTAGGCTGAAGCTTTCGGTGTCCCTGGGGACTTTCCCTAGCATCTTTCAAGCGGAGGTCTATGCCATCAGTATGTGCGCTGAGATTAATATTCGCAGGAACTATAGGAATGAAAGGATACTTATACTAAGTGATAGCCAGGCGGCATTAAGGGCCCTCGCATCATTCGAGATCAAGTCCTCCTTGGTTAGGGAGTGTGTCGAGAGGCTCAATGCTCTGGCGGAGGTCAATGATATCCAACTAATGTGGGTACCAGGGCACATGGGGGTCGCAGGAAATGAGGAAGCTGATCATCTGGCCAGAACGGCCGCTTCCTCGACCCCGATAGGACCTGAGCCCTTTCTGGCAGTAGGACCAAACACCATAAAGGAAATGCTCAGAAGGGACAACAGCAAACTGAGGGAATTACACTGGCTTGGCACCATGGGCCAACGTCAGGCAAAAAGTTTATTAGGAGGTTACAATCTGTCAAGATACAGGCTTCTCATGGATCTCCCAAAAGAGAAACTAAGGATTATTACAGGTTTTTTGACGGGCCACTGTAGGCTCAGAGGGCACCTGCATAAATTAGGTATCTGGTCCAGCGACCTGTGTCGCTTTTGCGATGCAGCCAAAGAGACCCCTCTATACCTTCTTATGGAGTGTGATGCCGTTGCACGCAGGAGGTATAGGAGCATAGGGCATGTCTGGCCAAGAGGGGAGCACATACACTCACTGTCCCCGGGGTCTATTATGAAATTTATAGACACTCTGGGGCTGGTTGATGTATTGTGATGAGCTAGAGGCACAATAGACCTACTAGTCGCAGTGCCATACCCAACCAACTATCTACTATCGAAGCCTACAAGAAAACTTGTTCAGATACTTTCGTTAAATATTTAGAGTCCTTGAGGGCGCAGGTACGTTAATTCCTTACTCGCCCAGGTAATTAATATCCGAAAATCAAAAGGTTTATTTGAAGATTTTTAAATATCCTAATTTTTTAATGAAGCGTAAGTATTATTTTCATTATTATTATGGAACATGCTGAAGCTGCTTAAGCATTGCATTTTCTTCGAACTTCAGATGCGGAGAGTAATTTAAAATTAAATCAAAGTAAGAGTGCTGTCTTATCGTCGCACCTTCTTGACCAACTTAGCTGCCTAGAATGAGAATGAGCGCGTGTTTTTGCTCATCCACACAACCTCTTACATTAATAGGGTATGTAGTATGTATGTAAGTGATTCTCAGTCTACATATTCCGTATTTTACAACGTTTTTTATTTGTATTTACAATATAATAACGGTGTGTAGCAAATGCTGTAGACATGGCAGCAATGCACCTGCCGTGTAAAATCGCTGGAATTCTAGCCATCGTTGTTCGTCTTTGTATTTTGCTTCGCTGCTTTCACAGTTACGTTGGCTGCGGCTTCTGCTCCATTGGCCAGCAGCAGCAATAGTCCAACACAATCGATTCGAGTGCTGTACGTTGCCGCCGTTCCAATGCTGTAAGCATTGAGTAAATGAGATTGCCAATCGATTGCACAGTCGGAATAAAATACTCCGCAAATGCACAAATAATAAGAAATAGTAAGCGCACACAAAAGGATTACTAGCCCAGTACAATGGAAAAAATTGTATGAATGTACGGAGACTTTTTGATCTTGTAGGGATTGCGCACCAGCACGGGGAGTACTAGCGTAGCTTTTGTGATTGGGGATTTTTAAATGAAATGAAATAAAATCGCTAAGTATGTGCTATGAGTAAATCAAAGGCAAGCAAAGGCAACAACCAGAGCTACACGGCTGCTGACTGATTGGCTAAATGATTGTTTGAAAGTGAAGAAGCCTTTTATGAAATTTATTTAATTTCAGTAAATTGAGTTGAGTAATGAACTCACAAACGCAAGAATTTCCGTCTAACATTTTCATTTATTTCAATATGAGTAAACATTTTATAAGGAAAAATTCAATAAAGCAAATCTTATCTGAGTAGAAATTTTTTTTGTATGCAAAGTGGGTGATTTAAATTCAAATGCCATTGTGAAACACAGAGATGCAAAGTTGCAAGCGATTTTGAATTCTGCAATTTCCTTTACCACACACTGGGTTTGAAAGCGGCATCAATTTGGTGGGAGTAATGTATAATATTTATCTGTTTAATATTATCTAGTTATTACCCTTAGGTTGTTGTAGTTACAGTAATTTAATATTCCGATTTATGCAGGATTTTCATTAGGTAAAATTCTGAACAGCATTTTTAATAAAATCAGCAATATACCTTTAGCTGTACCCATTCGTACATATGTATGTATGTATGCATCTACATTAGACCGCACCAGAAAACGGTAGGCCCTACACCCCTGAGCAGAGTACGAAAATAAACCGAACGTATCACTCACAACCCATTCCCACAACAAGTACGAAAAGTTTGTGTTCCTTTTGTCATACTGATCGCGAGCACGAACCCTACACGATACGTTTCAATTGCAGCTGCGCGCAAACCATACGATTTGTTTGTTTTTTTCTCACTTTCGTTTCAATTCTCATCCTGAGCAAAACTGGAGATAAACACGATACACAAAACAAAGGAATTATTCGTTTAGTGCACAGTAAATGAATGTTGCCTATGAAGTTAGCATAATGGCTCAACTGCTTCAGTAGATTTCTGTGCATTGCAAGTTCTGTATTTATGTACATACAAATGTACTATCAAATGCCCGGCTTGCTTCGCGATGCCTGATAAGAACTTTGGCGTATTACTCGAAAGAGTAATGAGGCCCGTGGGCCAGGGTACAACGTCATACGTACTTAAAATCGTGGCCAGCACTCGGTAAAGGTCCCAACATATCACGAGTTTCTTTGATAAATTATCAATGTATACGCTCCACGCGACACGACTTCTTTCCCACTCACTTCCTCCAATCGAACACTGCACTTTTCATAACATTCCTGCAAAGTATCAAGAAAACTTAATATCCGCAAATTTTTCGCTTGCGTTCCATTCAACAAACTAATATCTTTATTCATACAAGTTTGTGCGTGATTCACTAAGTAAGCTCGAATAAATAATGCAAATGCACAAAACCTAAGCAGCAAGGTGAGAATTTAATAAATTCGCTCACGCAAATCACAAAAAAAAAAAAACGATAAAATAGCTCAACTTTTGTGTGAACTCTTTTGCATATTCGCACACTCTAAGCAATTTAAATGCAAAGTTAATCAAAAAAATACAATACCGCCGAAAAACAGCAAACTAATAAAAAGCACACCCCGCTGGGAATAAGAACAACTACCAGCTAATGTTTGTGCTAGCAAACAAAGGTATACAAATAAATGCATGAGGAGGATGTGTGCGCCCCTTCGAGTTGCTTTATTATTCATTGGTTAGCCACCAAAAATTGGGAACTTCATCTACCAGTCACCTCAACCTTCGTTGCACATGTGTAAGTGTGCGTGTTCGGCATGCAAATATTTATATTTTGCTTAAGTAAATTTTCACTTTTCAGCAGCAACAGCAGCCGACACAGCCTGTTTGGCAAAAAAGGTCCTTTCTCTGATTTCCACTTCCTACAGCCACGGTTTACTAAGTTGTTTATTTTTATATATTTCACTTGCGCTGCTAAATCATTTTTCCAACATCTTCATTGTGTGTGTGTGTGTGTGTTTGTGTGTGTTGTAAATTGGTGAGTATATACATATTTATTTAGGTCTTTCATTGACGCACTTTTGTTAAACGCCATTGAAGCGCGCTGGCTTAGGATTTGCTGCGGCTAAGCAACGAATGTAGTGTTGTATGTAGAACGAGGAAGCACACGCTAACTGGAGTGTGCATAATTTTGCAATACGGATTTTGGTTGATGCTTTGTCCTTACAAAATGGTTTCAACCGCAAACAAAGCACCAAAACTTCGACAACAAAAGGACTCTGCTAACATTTATTGTGCCTGTGCTAAAGCACGAATGTGATTGCTTGCGGGATTCTCTTCTTCTTCTTCTTCTTCTTCTTCTTTTCTAATAATACCAACAATGCGAATGAATGTCGATGCCGCCGCGGGTGCATTCTGGTCACTGGTGTAGTGAGTTCACTTCGGTGGCGTACGCTTCATTGGCTGCTAATAAATGATGAGTAATGAACACGCTGTGCGCCAGTTGATCCTCATAAGGCGGACTTCTTTATTCGCAATTGACTGCTTTATCATTGCTCAAACGCAAAATTTTAAAAAAAATTTTTATTTAAAATTGTAGAAGCAACGGATTTGCATTATCGGAAGTGCGTTTCAAGTTAAGGAGTTTTAATTTAATTAAATCCGCTTTTCTGTGGCTAGAGGATTTTAGCAGTTAAGAGCTTATAATGTAATATAAAATGCAAAAATTCTACTCTGAAATATCAACAACTCAATTCACAACGAAGATGCACTCCAAAGTCACTGGCTACTTACTAGAGCCGAAGAAAATTACATAGAAATTGTGGTTAGTCTCAAATTTTTTTTTTACAGTAAAGCTTATTAAATATATTCGGATTCAGCGGACAATTTTGCGTAGGAAATGATGGCCAAATGCTAAATATATAGTCGTGTGAAAAATAATAGGGGGGCACGACATTTTGACCAGCCTATATGTTAATACGCGCATCAACCGAAAACTATTGCACGGAATCGAATGCAGTTTTCACCGATGCATTGCTAAAGGTCTAGCTTAAAATATAGGAGAAAATAATTAGAGAGTTGCCACCTGTTTGAAAATTACAGTTTATTGTAATATGGCTTTCCAAACAAAGAGGTTCAATAAGGCTTACAACAGTCGAAAATATTTTTGTGGAAGGTTGCCACCTGTTTGAAAATTTAAATTTGATGTATTTGATAAGATAAATGAAATATAGCAATATGGATATCAAACCAAAGAGGTTTAGGAAAGTTTACTGATAAAAATATTTTTGAGGAGTGTTGCCGCATGCCCGACAAATTGTATTCAATTAAATTGATAAAATAAGTGAAATATTACAATAGGGTATCAAACAGCACAAAAATACTTTTGAGGCACAGTGAAACACGCCGGGTATTTTACTATTTTTTTTTTTAATAAGAATACGGCACATTATCCAGCAAAAACCATATAAGTCAAAATTTCAAACTGTTACGAAAAATTAGAAACAACCAACAAAATTATACAACAACAACAAACTTTTTATTAAGATTTTTTTTTTTTTAAATATTGTGATGCAGTGTTATAGCCCATTAAATTCTAGCTTAATTAAGTGCAAATTTCAAGTGGCTAAGAGTTCGCGCTGATTTTTTATAATTTTTTTTTCGCTGGCGGTGTCACACATTTTCTTTCATACAAAGTAAGTTCGGCATTTTTTTGTATGGAAGAAAATAATAACACCGTCCGATAAAAAAAAATTAACATAAATCAACACGAATAGTTAGAGACTTGAAATTGGGCTATAAAACTGCATACTCAGATTTTTTCTAAGAATTGTTAAAAAAAAGTTTTTTGTTGTAATTTTGTTGAATTTTTTACAAAATGTTTTTTTTAGATAATGATTTGTTTTTTATAAAGAAATAATAATCATTAAATAACCAAAAGAAAAATTGCCAAAACTGGCCAAAATTTCTTGTCTCTATTATTTTTCACATGACTGTAGGCTCGCTTTTATGTCTCCTAGTTTATTGGTTGGGTTATTAAACTAAGCAATTACAAAAATTAATATCCGCATGACTGGGAATTAATCAAATAAATGCACATATTTTTCTTTCTTTAATTTACTGAAAATCTAAATAAAATCCTGTCCAATATACCTAAGACCAAATATTTAAAGGAGACGGTTTAACTTAATCTTGTCGACAAATTTTCCGACTAAGCCTCTTTTAACTACAGTTTCTTTATTGACAAATGTCCCTTTCTTTTCCCACGCGCGCACAATTGCACACTCAAACCCATCGACGTAACAGCTCGTTGACGCATTTGCAATACACTTTCGTTGAAGGACACTCAACCAACAATATTGTCATGTAATTATCTACTTGTAAGCTTGAACAAATAACCTTGAAAAGAGCCGAAAATGTTGGCAAACTGGGCATGCTGGCATTGGCAGAAGTCCAAAAACCACAAGCAAAGAAAAATAATTACATACAAACCAACCGCACATACATACGCGAAGTGTACGCAAGAAAACATCCTTAAAATTCCATTGGTGGATTCATGTCTTTATGAGAGTGAAAGGTATTTATTGTCCTTTTTCGTGTCGTTTGCTACTTTTAACGTAACAAAGCTTCACTAGCAGCTTTAGAAGCATTGCAGGCTGCCCAAGTAGGCATACATGCATACATATCTACGTTAAAACGTACATACATACGTACATTCTATAGAAATTCCTTGCTTATTTGCCATTACTCAATTTTCTTCGTTTAATTTGCTTCCTCCCTAGCAGCATCAATAGCGCTTACTCTATCTACTAACTTTTTCACGAAAATCTTTGCACGTTTCGCCTTAAGACAAAAAGCTTCACCTGAATGTCGAGCGAATATGCTGCGATGTTGTCCTTTCGAATCTGATTGACATTGGGGCTGCTTCACATTCTACTGGTCTACTTCACTATTTTCTACGGTTTTTATTTTCTTCACTTACATATGTGCCAATATGAATGTATGAACACCTTGCTGTTTGCATTAAAACGTAATGAAGCAAAAATTAGTAACTGGGGAATTCCGGTAAACTATTCAAGCGTACCGCACCATATGCGGAGAATATCCTTAGACACACACATATCTACAAACCATAATATTGATATGAAATAGATGTGCGTTCCAAATTACACAAGATTTCGAAAGCTTTGCTCGCATTTGTCCAAGTCTTAAATAAGCTAAGTTTATTAATGCCACTTTATGTGCAAGAATTTGTGTTATCCGCTAATACCATCTGGATAAATACACCCGTACACAGTTATGAGTGTAAGGTATGGAATACAGGATTTGGAAATTGCAAGTAATGTCTCCTGGCATGACTATCTCCTAACTGATCCAAACATGTTATTAAAAATCTTAAAAGTCAGAGTATGAATTCGCCATTCACGGAACCAAGTGGCAGCTACTAAATCTAATTTTGATGCAAGCTGCTTAAATAAGGCAAACAACTTTCTGGTTATTCGAGAAAATGGAATTTATGGATCTTGAAATTCCTTGTTTTTTTTTTTTAATGAAGCCAAAAAAACTAGAAATTTTTACAATCAGTGATACCATCCTATGAGAGCAAATTACATCAAGAACTTTCATGCCATGCTTTTAAAACGTCTTAGCGCTGCAATACTTTGAAAACCTTTCGATTTGCCGCTGGGTATGCGCTAAACTTATTTAATATTAATATGACAGTTACTATTTTCCTTTAATAATACGATGGTCAACCTCAGGTGGGTGTATATTCCTTTGATATTACAAGCATAAATTGCCGTCGGTATTGCAAGAATCATATCTCAGGTGGCCAGTAAAGAGGTAATTTTATTATTGCATATAATCCTAGAGAACTCAGAAGAGCAAATTAAATTCGGAAAGTAATTCTGGCATGCGTTTTATGAAAGAATAAATGTCAACGTCAACGTATTACGGAAGGACTCTGACGAACAAAATTACTGATAGCGCTTAACAATTGTCTTTGTATGTCTTCTGTATTAAATCCTTACGGTGACTCAAACAAGTGACCAAGTGTTGATTTATTTATTTATTTTTTTTTTTTTTGAATATTCACAATGTTTTTCAACTAAATATTTTTTTCTACCCAAGAACTTTTTAGTCTGAACCTTCAAAAAAAATCTGGGTATGCAGTTTTAAAGTCCATACAATTTTATAGCGTTTTCTTTTCACGAAATAATGTTGAATTTATTCTGCCCTGCGCCAAGGCTGGTCAGGTTTTTGTGTTCTTTTCGCAGCATTTTCGCATGCATTTTGCGTGCTTTTACTTTAAAATATTGCACTCTGATAATGTGTTGTCATATAAGAAGGTGACATTTCTTTGAGAAAAGAAAACGCCATTAGTCTAATGAAGTTCAAATTTCAAGCGGCTGAAAAAATGCGTTGATTATTGTATTTGTATTTATTCTGATCTTTGCCCTAGCCTAGAAATTAAACAAATTATTTTATGGTGCTACTCACGCTATATAAATAGCTAAATCTAAGAACAAAATTAACTTTGAATAGTAGTTAATTCTAGATTCAATTAAATTAATATTTTTTTTTGTGACGACCATTGCGGTTTTTTTTTTTCATATAACAAGTGCAATTTATAAGAACTGGCGTTGGTTTTTTGAAATTTTGTTGTTACGTTGGGTTTTAACTCTTATTGCCGAAATAAAAAGTATTTCTCATATAATAACTGTTATGGAACAACATTTTTCCGATAAACTTATAACTGTTATGTCCCTGATTTCTAGGACTTTAAGCTGAGGCGCCTTGGAATGGAAGAGGGCAGAATCGACATCAGTTTGCGAAAGGATTGCTAAACCCATACATATACAAGTAAGAGCAGCGCTGTCTTCGGCTCTGCCGAAGGCTTCATACCTTTCATGAACATCTGCAAATTTTACTTTGATCGGTATGTAAACCGGTAACACAATTTATTAGGTTTAGTTTCCTACATAAAGGAGATATATTGCAAAAACTGGTATCTGAACAATCAGTGGTATAAGAGATGAAGCTTATACAGCATAGATTTTGACGAGTTTCTCAGTAGACTTTGTATTATTATTTATAAAATATCTTATGAAATTTATCGATTTTAGCTGTTCAAATAAAGAAGTTTTACAGTAAAATCCCATATCTGAACAATCAGATGTATGGAAGATATATGTTGTAGTCATCCGATCCTTGTTATTTTAACTGTAAGTATTCTGTTAATAATCAGTGAAAATGGTGCGAAATTTCATGTTCCTAGCTGCGTAAATGGAGGAGTTATAACGAAAAATCTCATATCTGAACAACCAGTTGTATGGGAGCTATATGTTATAGTGGTCCGATTCTTCCGGTTCCGACAAATGATTAATACATTAAAAAAATACACCCACCTACCAAATTTTATTCGGATATCTCGAAAACTGAGATACTAACAGACGGACAGACGGACATGGTTAAATCGACTCAGCTTGACGTTCTGATCATATAAGTATACATTTTAATGGGTCTATCTCTTTTTATTCTGGTACTTACAAACATCGGACCAAAGTTATAATACCATTTCATGCTCATGAAAGGTATAAAAAGGAAATACATATGTTTTTTATATACATATATGTATGTATGCAGGTATTTCAGAAAACCAAGCTAGAGAAAACAAGTAAGAAAGTCTAAGTTCGGGCGGAGCCGAACATTAAATACCCGGCGCAAGTATTAAATATATGTTTTCCACCTTTCCGAAAGCTACCGCTAGATGGTAAGCCGGGGTGTATCAAGTTTGAGTAAATAAGCGTCCTTAAATTTCGAAATATTGGAGTTTCAAGCATTTCTGAAATTTACTGTTATATGAAAAGCGGCCGTAATTTTCGTTCGATTTCAATAATTTTCAAAGTTTTGGCAAGCACAATAACTGTACCGAGTTTGGTACAAATTGGTTGAACGGTTACCGAGATATATATATGTGATCATAAGTGGGCGGTGCCACACCCATTCTTCAAAATTTTATCCTAAACGTATTTCTTGGTAAAGAATTGTTGCTAGCATCAATTTTGAATAAATTAGCTTCAATAATTACTGATTTATCGAAGATTTCGCATTTCTCTAAATTACCGTTATATGGGATGTGGGCGTGGTTTTTGTCCGATTTTAAAAATTTTCGGCCGTTTCGTATGTTATACCAAGGTTAACAACTGTGTTCAGTTTGGAAAACATCGGTGCAGCGGTTACCAAGATATACACATGTAACCATAAGTGGGCGTGGCTACGCCCATTTTCCAAAAATTTATAATATTCTTATTTTTCGTCTAAAACTTATTGTAAATATCAATTTTGAGTGAATAATCTTGAGTAGTTACTAAAATATCGCAGTTTTCGTATTTCTGAAAATTACCGTTATATGGGAGGTAGGCGTGGTTATTATCCGATTTCGCCCATTTTCAATACCATCCGTCCCACGCCCAAAAGAAGTCTACCAAGTTTCGTTAAGATATCTCAATTTTTACTCGAGTTATCGTGTGCACAGACGGACGGACGGACAGACAGTCACCGCTTAATCGATTTCTCTTTTCATTCGGATCATTTATGTATACATTTGTCTATATCTATCTCGATTCGTTTTGCCTGTTACAAACAACCGTTATGTGAACAAAGTTATAATACCCTTGTGCACAAGTGCGCTCGGGTATAAAAAAACTTATTAACAGTCTCAAGTAACTAGAAAACGCTCTTTATTAAAAAATAAACCATACATGCAAACTACTGGCATATTTCATATGTATGTATGCATGACGCAAAAATTGTAATCAAATTTTTTTGGCGGAACTACGATGAATAACGGTAAGGACATTTAAGCTGAGGTATAATATCCGGACTATCTTTTATGTGCGTAAGTCATTTATTTACATGTGGCTTTATGGCAGTGTATGCGTTTAAAATGGGGGCAGATTGTGTGTACGTAAGTGAAAGTGAATATACATGTATGTGTGTACATACATATATGTATGTAGATTTACATGCATACATATGTGTGCATTGTTTACGTGTTGTTTGTGGATGCGTGGGGGGCTTTATGCTGTCTGATGCCGGTACAAAACAAGTTCGTATACGATAACGATACACAAGCGGCCAAACGCTTTCTTGTGTTTATATTAAAGAGTACATATTATATTGTATATGAACAGGTAATTGCATACGTACATATGTATGTACAAATTTGTAAGAACTGTTTACATATGTATGTATGTATATGATCGTCCTACATGCGGTGATGATAAAGTAAAAATTGCTTTGATTTCAGAGCATACAAAGCCGTTTGCATACACAAACCTACACACATACATATAGTATGTATACTCATATATCTACGCATATGAATGAAGAGTAATATTGGGGGCGTTATGAAAAAAGCAATGTTGTGACACGGCTAACAACGACAAAATAAAAATAAAAAAAAAAACGGTAGCTTAATAACAACCAGCGCAAACTTCAACTCCAATGGGTTAAGTGGCAGTTCTTTTTACAATTTACAAAAATATTTATTTGCGCGTGTATGTGTTACGCACAATATAGTCAAATATGTATATGAATGTACCTCCACAGTCATTTGTCCTCAATATCGTTGACACTTGTCCGCCATTGTTTGTTCGCAAAATGTCCTTTCACCTTTTCATTTCAGATATGCGCATACATATATATGAAAGCATACTCACATGGCTACATATGTATGTATGTATGTATGCAGATGAAGTATGTAAATAAATATCTTTACAAACATACAACGACACAAGCACCAACATTTTACGTCATTTCCTGAGCGGTGTTTTAATAAGTTTTCATTTCTACGAAACACCTGCACATTGTTGCTTTTGTTGTCACTTGTCCGCGGATTATTACAAATGGAATTATTGTCGACGACTAATAATAACAAGTAGCAAACAAATAAACAAAATAATATAAAATATTTAACTAGTTTGGAAAGTCTTTTCATAACGAGAAAAACTACAACGAACGCCTAGCCTTGCAACAATCTCAAGTCTTGACCATTTTCTATGTATTCTATTCGCTCGTCGCACTTATGTCATCATATTTTTTAATGCGCTGTTTATATAAATTAAAGAAACCTAGTTATATGCTTAAATGCATACATATGTTGTTGTAGCCTGGGCCAACCAGCATGCCATCCTGCCACTTACCTCTGCCCCAACAGCCAGCTACACAACAATGTGCCCCGTGGTAAAAAACCAAAGCAACCAGTAAAAATACCAGTTCATTAACTAGTATGAGCTAAAGCGATGGCATACCAGTTCGACAATTTTGGGCTATTTATACAATCAGTGACATCTGCTTTTGAATTTTTTTTTTTTTTTTATCACGAATAAAACGCAATTAATTGCTTTTAACACAGATCACAGGTTCGAGTCCGCTTGGAGGCGGTGAAGATTTTTCAAATTAAATCAATGAAAGTTAATACAATTATTTTAATTTAAGTAAAAATTACAAGTATACATTTGAAAAGAAATGCTTATGCCTTAAAAATTCAATGAAATTAAAAAAAAAAAATTTTTTTCTTTTTAAAAAATTACAATAAAAACTTTAATAAGAAAAATAAAAATCAATCTCCTGTAGGAGATTTGAACTAGGATATCTCGAATGGCGCGCTAGAATTTTGCTCTGTTATGGCATATTTAATATGTATTACTTATGCCTTTCACGGAGGATGAATTGGCAGACTATCCCATCAACGTAGAATATCGCCATGTTAAAAATACCATGCACTAACATGGAAAAAGGATAGAAGGTGAACTAGTTGGGCTGAAACGCAGACTGGTAGCATTCTCGTTCACAACTAGTAGCTTTCCCTGCAGGGTACTTACTTGTACAGTGACTCAAACAAGTGTAGTCGGTTTTTTGCGCTTTTGATTTTTTTTTTTCTATAACAAGTGCAGTTTATAAAAACTGTCCGTGATTTTTGGGATTTATTTTTTTTTTTTTTGTAAACAGTGTTGCGCATTTTATTTCATAAGAAATTCATGTTTATATGGAAAAACTGCAAAAAGCCGCCGCCAAATAATTTTAAGCTATTTATGGGTCATAAAACCCAACAATTTTCTAATAAATCAGATTGAAAAGTTCGAAATTTTGATGAAGATTTCTTGAATATTTCTAAATTTTTATAGAGTTTGAATCGTATGGTTTTGGTTAAAGCATGATAAATGGGGGTATTCATCTAACGTCACAAACTGCCGATGAACGTGATAAAGTTATGAATGCCCCTATAATTTTTATAAAGAAATACCACAAGGATTTGACTTGAAAACATTGTAAATATCAAAATAAACCAAAGTGTGAGCACTTGTTTTAGTCATAAAGCAAACATTTTTCCAACTTTTTTCCAATCTTTGATTCTCAAGTGGAGATTAAACATTTTTCTCCAACAAGGTTTGACTAATAGTTAAATTAATTTTGAATTCCAAGCTTTTCTCAAGTACAGAATACAAATATAAAATGCCCTTTTGCTAGAGTGTGGGTTGTTTCTCCAATTGAGGTACACTTGAAAATCAACATTGGACCTTGGAATTTTTATTGGACCTTCAAGCCAAATGTTAATAGGGAAATTTCTCGGTGACATTATTTCCATCAGCCGTCTCTGCGTTCGTCGCGGTAGACACCTTGCTTGCCTGATTGCGGTTGGCATATTTGGTACGAGTGTTTTTGTGATATCTGTGCGACATTTATGTGACAGCGTTTTATATGTTGCCTTTGCTATTTTGCTCTTGCCGCCATTAAATGCAAAATATTGACGATGATTTATAATCGTGTTACCAATATGGTTGACTTCATACGCATGTATGTAGGTTTTTGTGGTTGTACATTCTATGCAACAAGTATGCAGATTTTATTTATAATATTTTCCTACATATTTGTATGCATCTAGAATCACATATTTATGTAAGTTCAGGTATGCATGTTCAAAGTAAGCAAGTAAACTTCTTTGGAAGTGTAACACTGCTTACAGCAAGAAATATGGCTGCGTATTTATAAAGAGAACTCTGCTTTCAAATTTCAACCAATATTTTTCATAAAATATATGCCTGTTTATAAAACATACAAAATAAACAGTTTTAAGAATTCGCGCTAAAGCTTTGCAGTGCTTTTATATCGCCCAAATGACCCTCTAACTATAAATATGCTTAAAAACGCATTATAAAAAAAAAATAAAAAAATAAAAAACAAGGAAACAAATGAACGAAACCGCTCATTGCGGCCAATGCAGACAAGTGAGCGTCGAGCGTTGCGGTCGCCATAAAAACTGCAGTCAACTGTACACTTTCCTTTTTGTTGGTGCACTTGTTTCGCGTTGTTTACTGTTACCCTATTTTGCAGTAGCCAAGCGTTTTATTTGTTTGTATTTATTTTTCTTTTCTTATTTGTTTTGTTTAATGTTTTACTCTGTTGCTTTTCACGCGTGAAACGCATAAATATTTCAACTGAGTGCTGCAACACAAAAAAACGCAGTCCGACACAAATGATTTCCTTTCAGTAGTTTTTGCGGGTTTCAGTGCGCAAAAAGTGCAGAAAACAAAAATTCGCTTAAAATTCGCTCAGCATTAAGCCATTTTAAAGGCAGATTATTTAAAGAAAAAAATCATTTGCACGATTCGTTCGATTACAAAATTATCGACAGTTGTAATCCGCATCGCGCAAGTAGACCCCGTTGTTTAAATAAAAACGCAGTAAGATAATTAAAAAGTTTTTAATTCTCCTCTTACCATTAAGAGTTCAAAGCCTATTTTAGCCAACTTTTCATCTTTTTTACTGGCCGATAGCCCTCCGCCTAAGTCAACGATCTGGAGCATCCATACCTCGAAACGTTTTGCCAAGTCCACTATACGGCGTCATATACGTTACTGCGTTGCAAAGTTCCACAATTTAAATCCAATCCGCATAGAACATACGCGAAATTTTTTCTGTACTCTCTCCGCTGGTGGAGCGTAGTGAGCGAAAGACAATAAAAACAAAATAGCAACAAGTTCAAATCGCCAAACCGCCATAGCCATTTAAATTCCCACAATGTTTTTTTAGTTGCTGCTACATGCGACTTTATCTAAATATTTGCACTTCTTTGTTGCGCTTGCCTTTTCCAAAATTTTGCTCCCATATTTTAGTGGTTGTGTGCAAAGTTTTTGCCTTTTGTGAATATTTGATTTTTTCTACGAAACAGAAACACTTGCTTACATTTGGGAAGCAACAATTAATTTCGCACGTTGTTGTAATCAAGAGTAGTATTTGTTAGATTTCCGCTCTTCTTTTTCCTGCCTTCCTGCATTGGCAATCAATGAGCCATGCAACAACCAATTTGCTGGTGAAGGATTTGAATGTAGCGCAACTTGTATTTAAGAGAGCACTGGAGGAATAAATCTATGCCAATTTTGAGGTATATTGCAGATATGCAGAGGTGAACCTAGGAAGACTGCTATAATGAGCTTCCGATTAGTTTGCAATATATCGAGCCCTAACCGCCAAAATAACGTAAGCGACATTTTTTTCGAAATTTATTTTTGATGCAGAAATGCATCTAGATGCTCTAGGAATATTTCTGCATCAAAAAGAAAATTTTGAAAAAAAAAATGTCGCTTACGTTATTTTGGCGGTTAGGGCTCGATATATGTATGTACATTTTCAATAGCTCATCAAGATGGATTTTTGAGCCAAACATAATGGCTAGGATTAAAAAAAGATTATGGTAATTTTCCTCTGGTGTCGAATGTCATGTTTGACGGCCTCTGCGTTGAAAAGATCCGGTGGAGAGGGACCTATACAGCTTCACCGTGCATTTCTAATTGACGCCAGTAAGCGCGAAGGACGACTGGCCTGCCATATTGAATGGAGCAAAAATCGCATAAGCCGTTAAAGCACCAATCAAGAAGAGTAAGAAAACAGCTCTTAAATGGAAGCTAGAAACCATCTTTCACGCAATTGCTAAGCTGCAACTTTCTGCTTTCTGCTTTCTGCTGCATTTCGTGAACCAGATACCAAAAACGCCATTTACGACTAAGTTAAGCACAAAGTGAATGTTAAATGGAATTTCGTCTAAAATGCAAGAAGGTAAAAGAAACTAAATCGAATTGTCGGTAGCGTCTGAAAGGACGCGTGTAATGAAAGAAAAATGGAAATGTCGAAGATAGCTCCAAATGGGAAATTGAGAAAAAATCCAGCAAAGCAATAGATTTAGGCAATGAATGGTCCAATTGCAATCCAAAGTATGTGGCGGCGTCCTTTATTCCAAATAAGCGCTATGTACATACAAAGTTAAATCTTTTTTCCAAGCTTTTCCAATTTAGATACCTAACTATGGACAAACATATGCCGATTTTTATTAGTTATTAGTTTGTTTCTGATATTGATATTCATATATACGATTGTGGTATGAGGCGACACCGCACATGCTTCCTTCAAATTTTCATCAGACATTCAAGAACGTTTAATTGTGAATTAGCTGAACTTAGATTTAGCTCAGAGCGACTGAAATGAATATTTTGCAAAGTACATATCTTTATTAGACGCTACAGGCCAGATAAATGAACTTTCGCATAATAGTTCCATAACTACAGATAAACAACAAAGCGACAAGACAATAAATTGGGAATTTTTTTTATTGATTTTTTTTTTTTTAGAATGAAATCACCGCCAAAACTAAATATGTATTACATTTTTAAATTGGAAAACAAATCCCCCCAAATGCGTCAAACAGAGTTTCACGCTCAGACAGACAAAGAATCACCGCCGGCTAAAGCTAATTTTCTGTTCTTTTTATGTGCAATAACAGCTAATGGCAGCAATAATTTTGGCTGCAACGTTTATATTTTAGGTTTAAAAATCCAAAACGTTAGCCGACGCTATTAGCTTTTATGTGGCCGCAAAGCACAAATTATCAAAAAAAAGTTAGAATTGCAAACATCGCAAAATTAAAAGCTTGAAAAAATGTTACAGTGAAACCAGACAGCATACTCGTCACAGCATTGAAGAAAATAAAGCGAAATAAAGCGAAAAGAAAGCAAAAGAACGAAAGCGGTCAAAATATTCAGCGGCAAATTTCATTTCACCCTCAATCGTTCGCGTTAGAGGCTTTCGTTTTTATATTTTCCTTTTATTCAGATTTTGATAAATTTCCGCGTGATTTTTTTTTTTTATATTTTTATTTTAATTAAAAATAAATAAAGAACCGCTATTTAAAAGGAAGCGAAATAATTGAAACACAAATGGTGTAATTAAAAGGAATTCCCCAACTCGACGCGCTCAAACAGAAATTTTTGTAGTCCGCAAAGGTCAGACCTGAAGGAAGTTCTTTATTTTCAAATTAAACAATAAACAAAACAGAATGCGTGTACGAGAAAAAATACGTCAAATTCCAGGTACAAACAGCAGACATTTTGCCGGCAGACAAAAATAAGCATCACAATAATTTGCTGAAACTAAGCAATCCGCCACTTGTCTTTAAGCTTGCAGGAAACCATGAAATTCAAGTGGCCGCAATGCCAGAGGGCGGACTTTCGAAAATTTCTTTGAAACGGAGCAATCAGTAATCCAGGTGAATTGGATATATTTATGTAAGTGGATATGTGAGTTTCTGTAACGTTTACTAAAAGATTTTAAAGGAATGCATGAAGCTGTATCTCTTTTATCTACGGTTATTTTGCACATCACTGCAGTTCAGTTACATCTGCTCTTAAAATACTTACTCAGAATTTGTCAATGAAGCGAAAACGATTCGGTTATTCAGAGCTATCCGGTAGAATTCGTCTAAAAATAAAACAGATTTGATAGACCAATTTTGAACTGTCCTCAGCCTCTTCTCTGAATTATAATAATAACTAGTGAACCCGCATGGCGTTAAAACCCCAAAAATTTTATTTCAAAAACCTAAAACTATTTCAAATGTTAGCCAGAGTTATAAGCGATCCGAATGCCATATTTCATCTAAATCCGTTCAGCCGTTTCTGAGTGAAGAGGGGTCTTGCATAGTGTCGGTTTTTAATATCTCCGAAATTTGAAATCACCCTGTACGGATAAAAAAGTTCCACCTTCAAAAAATAAAACGTTATCGCACATCTACAGGCCAAGGTATTTAATTTGACACGTAATTTTTGAAATTCCATAAGCTAATTAAAATCTACTTTTCAAACAGGAGGAAATCATTCTCAAAAGTTCTTAAATATCTTTCGTTTGTAACTGTGATGCACATTTCGATTACCTAATGAATTAAGTTGAATTGGATTTTTAAACATGCGGCCATCCTCCAAATTTTATTTCAGAATTAAAAACTTTTCAAACCCTTTTCGATTGAAATTTCTACAAAATTCCACCCTGACAGTTGCCCGGTGGTCGCTTTTGCTACGAAGAATGAAACGTAACTAGCCATATTTATAAGTTAAATAACAAACAATGTTATGCAATTATTTACCAAGGTTCGTTCATGTAAAAATGCGGATAAACTGATAGTTTAAACAAAGATGAGGACCCCTAGAAATGCATTTAAGTTCTTAAATAATTTGAATTTAACTTTTTAGACTGGTGGCAACCCTCTTAAAATACTTCAAAAAAAACTCCTTAAATATCCTTCGTCTGATATTGTGATACAAATTTTAATTAACTGATGGATTAAATTTAATTAGATTTTTTAAAACATTTCAGGCATAACTACTTTTCAAACTTATTTCGAGTGATACGCATCTTTTAATACATAATTCATTTAACTTATTAAATAATTTGAATTTAACATTTTCAACAGGTGGCAGCCCTTTTCAAACACCTCAAAACACGCTCTCGATTAACCAAATTCGAATTGTCAAAGAGGTGGTAACCCTTTTAAAAGTATTTACAAACGCTTGCCTTTTTAAACTGCTTTATTTAATTCACTTAATTTAAATTGAACTTAATTTTTTGCATTTAGTAAAGAAAAAAGCCTTTTCAAAACCATTTCGATTGATACTGACTTTGTTATAATTGATTTAACTTTTTAAATAATTTTAACAAACTTCTTTAAAAGATGGAAACTCTTTTCGAAAAAGTGAAGCTTTTTGCAGCTATTGAAAATCGAACGAATGACTTAAATAAAAGAGCCTTAGAATAGGACGGAACACCCGTCCAGAAATTTCTGGTACTTTTTACGCAAAGTGAAAATTTGAAGATTGAACATTTTATTAAAGCCGCTGGAAATTTCGGAGAGAAATTTGTGAACATTTTTCCAAGAATTTAGTATGTATGCACATGCGTATAACTATATGTATGAAGTATGTATACTCTATTTACATACATATGTAGGTATGTTTGTCAAAACAGAAAGCACCGCCTAAGTGAGCGTAAAGTTTTGTGGCAAGTTTTCCATTTGACGCATTCACACACACAAGCGTCTGTCAAAGCCCAAAAACTTGCATTTTCAAATATGCATATATATACACACTTACGCATGCTTGCGTTTGGAAGTTCGACAGTGTCGTTGGCATAATGGTGGGTGGCAACACTTGAACATGGGGGTGTGCGTGTTGTTGCAACACTCAGAAGTCACTGCTGGTGCAAGTGTAAATTGAAGTGTATAAATGCAAATTTATGTAAATATGTTTCCATGGTTGTGTGTTTGTGTGTTTGTGCGTGTACAACAACAACAACAACAACAACAACAACAACAACCAAACAGCTAGCTAACACTTTCCCTTGGCTCGTACCTACTTACACAAAGTTTCAGCGAAATTATGACACTTGCAACACCTTTCATGTTGCACAAAGTTTATGCCGGTCGACAAGCTGCACGTTAGTTAGTTATAATTAATTTGAAACTACTTTTAATTGTTTAAATAATGAAAAAGGTAATTTACTGCCTGATGACACGGTCACTGACACATGCAACCACTCAGTGGGTCAGGAGGTGAGTGCAGCGCCATTTGGGAGCAATAAAGAACGCATAAATTGAAATTTAATCTGTGCAAGAGAATAACTTTGGGTTCATGCTCTTTAAAAGCGATTAACCGATGGAAAATTGTATAAACAGAGTAAGCGGGCATGTAAATATGATTAATGTTGACAATTTAAAAAAAAATAAAAATTCAAAAAAAAAAATCGTGTCCAATATCTCAGTACATAAATATTAAAATGAAATATGCAAAATTAATGCATTTGCAGGTTTGCTCTTTTCGCACGCACCTATCATTCATACATACATACATACATACATATGTACATATATACATTCATATGCAAATTTATGTACACATATACATATGTATCTACGAGCGTATGTTTATATGTACATACATATGTATGGCTGCATGCATATAAGCTCATATTGCATACCTTTTGTTTATTTATTTTTATGCAAATATACGCAAATATTTTTTTACACGTCTGCCATTGTTTGCACAAAGCCATGCCACTGTCGTCACAATAAACCGCAATTATGTAACGGTATGTACATACATACATATGTACATATGTACGTAGTGTCGCCACCATAATCGCATTTGAGCTGAGGCATTGTGGTCACATTTACTGAAACTGCTCAGCCAACTGAGGCCACTGTTCGCCCACACGCCACGAATACAAACACACCCACACATGCGCTGACACATATGCCAGCATTCCAATCAACTTCAATATATTCAGTTGCATTCAATTATTTTGGCATGCGAGTTAATATATTTGCAGTAAAAATTAATAGCAACGAAGAGGCTACAGGCTAAAACATACAAACAAATTGAAATTGCAGCTGCGACAGAGACGAGCAGGTGCATTTTTTTACCTTTTTTTATGCTCATTACCTACCACATTAATACATACATACATATGTGCATGTATGTGCATACAACAGTATGCAGTTATTTCTGTGCGTGGAAGATACAGATGCATAATTATGTAAATATAATTGAATTGACTGAATATTAGCACTTACAGAGTATAACCACATACCTGGATACATTAGGGTGGAAACAGTTTTTTTATAGTATTTTATAACAAAAAAAATATACATATAATATCTGTTAAAGGAGTAGTCTAAGTCTAGCGAAAATTGAGACTTGCTCATAGGTTGTGCGGAATTATTCCAAGGAATCTATTCGAAATAAGCAATTCATGGGAATGAATACATCTTTCTTTCGATTTTTCAATAATTCCGAAGATAAGAATATATGTATTTTCAAATTTGGGAAATGTTTGTCATAAATGAGAACTGAAAACTAATCTAAAAGTTTCACGACCCTATTATAGGCAAAATACTCGAGAATTGCCCCATAAAGTTGAAATTTAAAAGAAGTGGGCCTTCTGTTTAATTTAGTACATACATACATACACACATTACTTTTGTAAGCACTTGTTTACGCTTTTATAATCGCGTTTGTCCGCAATATTAATTAAATTTTACAGTTTTTTCAATGAGTTGGAAAAACGACTAAACGGTATACGTATGTACATACATAAATACAAACATATATATATATATATATATATATATATATATACAAATGAATATTTATATTGTTTATAACATGCGATTCATACATATTTATTTCATACAAAACAATATTTATGCTTTTGAAAATGGATTCCAATTAAAATACATCCGCCTAAAGCATTTACCGACAATTACTTACATACATATGTATGTATTTACGCGTTCTACAAGCTCGTTTCTTAGAACTGAAATGGCGGTGGACGCAATGAGCTTCCACGTTTTTTGTTATAACTATGTAGGTATGTAGATATTTCAATTCACAAATAAAATCCAACTAAAAATGAACATTTGTCTCTAGGGATTTTTTTAAGAAGTGTTACTTTAGCGAATAATATACATACATTAGGGTGGGTAAATTTTTTTTAACTATAAGCGTATAGCACAGGAGGATTTTACGAGTAATTCGAAGCGAATTCGCCGAAGAAACCAAATTGCGAAAATAGGTTTACTTTATTTTACTGTAGTGCAGCATGCTATGAGAGGTTTTTGGTATTTCTGGACGTATCCTTTACCAAAACATCCCCCAGGCGGCGCAACAGTGAAAATTTTCACATTTTCTTACGTGTTAAAATAAAAAAACGTATATTTTACTTATCGTTGAAAATTTGTTTCATGCAACTAAAATTCATTACAAACTACATGCATATACAGAACTACATGCAATACATTAGACTGCATTGCAAAAAAATGTTGCGGTCATTCTGCCGGGATTACAAAATGTATTATATTTGTAGATGGCAACCGAAATATTCCGAAAAAATATTAATATTTACGTGAGCTGCACCGCTTTGAAAATACCTCCAGAAATGGAGCTTTTTATGCATTAAGGTAGTATCATCACGAAATTAAAAAAAAAAAAAATACCCTCAGGTGACAGTTTAAGCTTAATAATTCTGCATAAAATAAAATATTTGAAAATCTTTTCAACGGAATCGTAATAATGAGACTTTTGATGCTGTTTATTTCAATTTTTTTTTTTAAATTGGTTTAAGAAAAAAAAGTTGTAACTGTCCATAGCCCTAACCATATCGAGCCCTAACCGAGAAAATAGTTTAAGATTTTATTTTTTTGCAGAAATGCGCTAGATGCTCTAATTAATTTAAGAAAAATCGTTTTCGTTTGCTTATGTATAGCGCAATAACTTTTAGTGAAATAAAATGCGAGTTTAAATATGAGTTAAATTTTAATATAAAAAGTACAAGTTTTAGGTAGCTGAAAAATTCTCTCGATTTTAGAATTTTTTGTTTATATTGGCAGTGTTGAACATATTCCGCCATGTAGGCAGATACGCTTTATGAAAAATGCTCAACACCGCCAACAAAGAAAAATCAATTCAAAATACTTCTGATGTACGATTTCTAGGATGTGATTACGTGTATTAATATTGCCAATTATCTAGGATATTCAAAAATAAAATTTTTAAATGATATTTTCAGAGCCCATTCGTCTTATGCACGAAAAAATTTACTCTTTTTTAATTCCAAAATTTCCAATTTTTTTAATTTGATACCCACATTATTATTCTACATTGCGCTGAATTTAGAAATTTTTTAGTTAATCATTCTTTGAAATTTAAGTCCTTTTAGAAAATATCCTGACGTCAGATAGAAAGTCTAAAAATGCTGTTTTACTACAGATATTTGGGAAATAGTTTCGCGGGTATATCGTTTTTTTGTGTGTAAAATTTCAGAGGCCCGATTATTTCATGGTGGAATTTTAAAAAAGCCATCAAAATTTTCGTAAGAATTATAAATGTCTTTTGATAACAATTATGTGCGAAACAATTTTTTTAAGTCATCGATAGCTATTATTTTAAGGCTTATATAATAGAAGTCTTTTCATAATAATAATCAGCGAGATAAATATTTTAAAGTCTTCAAAGATTTTTATTTTGAGACTTATATTATAAAAGTCTATTGATAATAAATATGAGTGCGAAAAAATTTTTCATATATAGTCTCGAACGGGTCACAAACCAAACCCCCACCTAGCCCTGAACTGGTCCCCAACTAATCTTGAAATGATCCTGAACAAGTTTCGTCTTTTAAAACTTAAAAAATTGTTTCGCGCTCATAATTATTATGAAAAGACTTTTATAATATAAGTCTCAATAAAAGTCTTTAAACACCTTAAAATATTTATCTCTCTGATAATTATTATGAAAGGACTCTTTAAATATAAGTCTTAAAATAAAAGTCTTTGAAGACCTTAAAATATTTATCTCTCTTAAAATTATTATGAAAGAACTTTTATAATATATGTAAGTCCTTGAATAATAATTATAGATGTATCATAATATAATAATTATTGATTGATTTTTATTATTTTCTCTTATAATAGTTATGTCTCTGTAAATATTACTGTCGCATGGTGTAACAGACAAAAGAGGATCTTTAAAAATTCTGAGTATACAGAATTTCTTAGCTTTATGTGATGTATGTATGTGAGTATATTCCCTTGGAACCAGGTATGTTTAAAAAATCGTATTTTGTTAATTAAGTTTTAAGGGAATATACTTAATCAAAACAATTTTTATGACTCTTCTACTCAGTATTACATTTTTTAAATGACAGAATAAATTGGAAATATTTTATAGAAAAGAAACTTACCAATAAGATGCAGAATTATAAAATCTCGTTCGCTCGTTCAGTTGCACAGCTTTCCAATGCATTCAACGGGTAGTATTCAACACAGTTAGAAACAAAACAAAGCGCAAAATTCACAGTAAAATACTTAATATGCAAATGCGAAATCGCTCTGTGGGCAAATGACACAAAAATGACAAGCGACAGGCGACAGGCGACATTGCCAGTGCTGGTGTCAGTGTCTATGTCAGTGGCAGTGGCAGCGGCAGCGGATTGTGAGTTAAAAGTGTCAGTGCAACAGTTGCTTTCCATATGTCCCATTCACACTGCTATTGTTAAAGTTACTGCTGCTCGAGGCGAATGCAACTGCTGTTGGCACAATTGGGAATTTCTCAGCTATGCGGGCCAAAAGTGTGCACACCTCTTTTATACATATACAGTGTTGTGCAATATAATGGATGCATTGTATAAGAAAAATGTTTATTCATGGCCTGGTTATTTCATCTTTTTATGACTGATTTACTGCCTTTTTGTTACTTACATATAAAAGCACATCTCTGTAATCGAAAACAATTAATCATTTAGTTAACAGTTTAGTTAGGAACACCTTGTTAGCATGGATGTCACTCACGCAGAGCTCCGCATTTCGTTGCGCTGGAATACAGGTAGGGCATAGTGTAACGAGAATGAGGGCATATTTTTCGGGTTCTACAGTTTGGAAAAGGGGCATATATATGTACATAACTATAAGGGCGTGTTTTTGGGGTCCGGAGGTTTCGATAAGAAAGAGGCATATTGTTCTGGTTCTGCAGTTCTCCATTACCATATGGGGAATTACGAACACAGCTAACTACAGGGAAATGTTGGAAACAAAAGTGATAGCAACAAACAGAATGGAGAGAAGCATGTTGGGTGTTTCAGAATAATAATGAAACCAAACATACACATTGAAGGTGATCAAACATTTTGTAGAATAGAATCGAGACCAAACTTGTATTACCTGGCCGAGCAGTTAATTTCAATTCCAGTAAAAGTAGTTTGAAATTAATTTAAAGCATTGTCTTTTGGTAGGCACTTTGGTAGCATAAGGAGAGATCCTCCTCTCAAACATGATATCATAAGCATATGCGGCAACTGTTCCATAAAATTCGAGTGGCACTCAAGCCAACAAGATACTTAGTAGTTCTCAAATATAAGACATTCCAAACTGGATTGTTTCCGTTTTTTTTTTTTTTCAAAAATAAAAATAAAGAATAATTTGCAAATGTTTTGAAAATGTTCATTAATAAGTAACCAAAAAGGCAGTCGATTCAGAGAAATTGATCACGGCAATCGTTGTAGCGCTAAAGTTTTTTTTATAGAGCAGTTCCCTTGCTTTGAACACCACTGTGTGTTTGAATTTTGTTGTTTAGGTGCTAAGTTGCTTACCGCTGTCATGTGAATGCTTTCCATACACAGCAACTGAGCATCGAATGTTTGGTTTTGTTTTTGCCACTACAAATTTTTGTCGCTGTTACTGACTATCAATTTCTGCCGCCAAAGCGCTGCTATTTTGCTCTGCGTTTATTGCATTTGTATATGTGAATTTGCATTTTTGACAATTTTCTTCTTTTTCCAATTCAATTCAGTTCTGCTGAGTGCTCTCTGGTGTCAATGATTGCTCTGTAAAGTAGGAGAATATGATAAACATGAAAAGTGCACCAAAAAAAAAAGTACAGCACAGAATAAGAATATGAAAATTACAGTAAAACGGTTCAAATATGCACTTTCGATTTCTGTTTAATGAAAAACCAATCATAAACAGTTTTCAGTTCAAAAGTTGCATTTAAGTGGCCTGGCCTCAACTGGTATATGCAGTAAGAAAGGGTTAAATGTTAAAAAAGGGGAAGTCTTGCAGTAGCTTATTTAAACATTCGAGAAAATTGCTTCAAAAATATAAGGGTTGCAATTGCAGAAAACAAGTGAAGAAGTGAAGACTTATCGCAGCAAATGGCTTACTCAAGGCTCAAAACACCTATTTTCACATAAGTGTTCATTTATCAGATAAGTTCCAAGCTTAGCAGACCTTTTTCGAATTGAGATAAATTATTTTTGCAGAACTTATATATAATGTAAATTTGCAATAATATTTACTGGAATAATGACACTGTGCACGAAAATGAAGCTTTTGATTTTAAACAAGCCGACGACCTACCTAGTAAAGTCAATTCTGGTGCGCTGAATCTAGTGGTGATAGTCCTTTTTCTAGGTTAGGTCATTTAATCGAGTAAGATGAAACTCCTGCTTTAGGCGGCACCCGTTTTTTGAGTGAAATTTTACGATTTTCAATTGCGCTGAAAATTCGCATTGGAGTGTTTTTCAATGCAAGGTATCCGAAGTTATCCTACAAATATTTAGAACAGCATACCAAAAAATATCCAAAAATTAACGAAAACGACCAAAAACGTTGATATGTATGTACCTACTTTTTATTAATTTGTTTATTTTTTTATTCATTTTACTTTTTCATTATTTTGACGTTTGTCTTTTTCCACTCAAATATATATAATTCAACCAAGTTTAAAGTCAATACAATTTGAAATAGGTGTAATTATCATACGATATTTTGGAGTTTTTGTTCAAAATTGATTTATTTTTTTTCGTGTTATATTGTTCCTTCGGTGATGCCGTTTTTCGTTTCTTTGTATGAAAACTATTTTAAATATTTGTCGTATCACAAAATAATGTAAAATTCGGATTCCTCGCTCCAAAAACCTCTCAACTTGAATTTTCAGAACTTTCGAAAATCGTAAGATTTTGCTCAAAAACGGGTTCCGCCTAAAAATTTTAAGTTGATATTATTTTATTAAATGACCTAACCTAGAAAAATTACTAAGTATTTGAATTCAGCGTACCCGACTTGACTTTACAAGGTTGTTCCTTTTTTCGACTAGCACAGTGTATTTAATTTTGAATTTTGCCTGGATAGTCTTTCAAAAATATTGATGAGGTTCCAGAATTCGCATCTGCTTAGATAAAAATTCCATTTGGCTGAAAGAAATTTTCTTACAGTAGGTGACAGACCACGATATAGTTGACATATGAGACCAACAACGCCAACCAGTATCGATCGTTGATCGATGGTATATTTCGTGCAACAAATTTCTAAAGTTTGTTCTAAAATTGAATACCCGAAAACATGAAAGATTTAGTCCTCCTTGTGACTTCAGCGAGCCTAAGCGGCTTCAGCTCGTGTTTAATTGTTAAAGGTGTGAGGTCAAAACTCTTATATATAACTTACAATCTTTTTAATTTTTCTTTTTTTTTGTTGTCAGAAATTCATTATGTGGAGGAATAAAACAAAAACAATACCAGACAATAAAGGCATATGCTAATGTAGCACTCTTGTTCAAAGGCTTTTAATACTTGAAGGGCAATAACCCTTACAAATAATATACATAATGACAACTTTTCTATGCTTTCGTGCATTGGCCTTTTTATTTGTGTACATATGTATGTATGTAATGGCTACATTTTTTTTTTTTTTTTGATTTCTTCTCATGCATTATTTTATCTTTATTTACCCTCAAGTCAACGTTTGAATGGAATTTACCGAGAAAATAATAATTAGCCCTCTATGTAGTTAAGTGCTCAAGGTGCCATTAGCAAGTACTCAGTAACTCATTCATATGCATGGCTATACATTAGTGACTACTAAAAGCATGCATAGAGTAAGCATGTAAGTATTTAGTAAGCATGTAGGCAAGCGTGTTTCTAATGCAACAGTTTTGTCAGATTTTCATTACTTGCATGCATATTCATTGTTTTAAGTGGTTGACTGCAAATGCAAAATCTATTCAAAATTATTCAAATCTCCAAATAACTTGCAAATCCGTAAGTGCCATTACTATTATTAGGGCAAAGTTAGAAACTTCACCTTACTTAATATACGTATGAGCTTCTCATATGCGATACAATGCAACAATCGGTAAGACACGTAAATGTAGATTTTCGGCTTGCGCGCCTAAAAGTAGGCATGCTACAAGTGAATGCTTTGTATACTTTATACGACGAAACACCTGTAAATAAAAGGATTGTGTTGCAATTGTAGCTTTGGTAATTATGTAGGAAGTAGCTTCGATCAGACCCATCAGTTTATTTCCTTCGCGCTTACGAAGATTACATACAAATACACACACACATGTATATATGCTTGTTGCATTTACTTTCACACTTCGGTGCGTCGCTCGACTTTAAGCAAAAATGTAAAGGACTTGAGGAAATAGGTCATTTTAACATTTTCTTATTGGAGATTTCAAGGTCTAACTTATGACTACAACGTGGCGACGAATAACTGTAACCCCGGTTTTTTGAGAAATAAAAGGGTCATTTATAGGTTTTGCGAAACAAGTATTTTATTGTTAATTTTCCACAGATTTGACTATAGTTGTATTAATTTAATTTTAAATTGATAAGGATTATTTCCATTTGCTAGCAGTTTAAACTTTGAGAGAAAAGTTCAATTGGCACACAAGTCTTTTTCAGGTGAATTTTTTCTTAGGCTTTATATAAAAAAAAAAAAAAAAAAACACAAAAAAGAAAAAACTATATATGGTTTGGTCGAATGAATGGCCGTCCTAGTCACCAGTTCCGAGTCTATTCGATTTTTGAGTATCAGGCCTTATGTTGCACAAAAGGACGAGTATAGGGGACTCAAAATATAGAAAATTTGCCTATGGTTACACTGTTCGCAAATATAAATAAGGATTAAAATTTAAACACTAATTTATACAACTAAAGTAAAATCTGTGGAAAATTAAAAATAAAATACTTGTTTCGCAAAATCTATAAACGGCCCTTCTATTTCTCAAAAAAACCTGGGTAACAGTTATTCGTCGCCACGCTGTATATTTGCTGAGTAAAATTAAGCCAGATTCAAATTATTCAAACTGGTATCTTTTGTAGGTACACTGCTAATTCAATGAATTTCCGATAACTGTGCCTATAGGGGCTCGCTACAACTCAAAAATTTATATATCTCGATATAAATCCATAACTCGATAAAATCTGGATATTTCTATAAATTTCGATAACACGCTTAATTTTGATAACTCCTGATTTTTCGAAAGCTGTCGACAAAATTCGATTAATCGTTACATTCTGCACTTAGATAACCTTCAAATTTCGATAACTCGATCTATCTTGCAAATTCAAAAAAAAAAACTTCGATTCGTTAAATCGACAAGTTTCAGTAAATCAATAAATATCGATAGCTCGATTGTTGGCAGAACTCGATGCATTACGATAGCCCAGTAACTGTCCATAAATTTCGAAAACTAATTTTCTGTGTCTATAAATTTCGACAAATCAATAAATCAGTTTGAGTGGTTGCGATAACTCAATAAGCATGGAACGCTCGATAAATTTCGATTACTATAAACTTCGATGATTTCGATAAATAAATTTTTAATTATTGAATTTATTTCTATTCTTATCGAAAATTTTTAATAAATTGTACCTTAATTCTTATGTACTTCTCGTTGTAACCATTTTCGTCTTTATCTTCATTTTTTCCTTTACTTTTTTGTCTTAATCGTTACCATTTATTTTTCCATTAGCACATTTATCTTGATTAAAAATTTTAATTTCAAACATGAAGTAAAACCAATTGCGAAAACAACTCAAATTGAACAGGCTGCATAACAACTATACACAAGTACGGACGATTTTGGCCCTTATTT
This sequence comes from Rhagoletis pomonella, assembly GCF_013731165.1. Classification (NCBI taxonomy): domain Eukaryota; kingdom Metazoa; phylum Arthropoda; class Insecta; order Diptera; family Tephritidae; genus Rhagoletis; species Rhagoletis pomonella. The sequence continues at coordinate 100,177,949 of NW_023458557.1, read as the reverse complement.
TCAACCAATTTTGAAACCTTCATCTGCAGAAAAATACCTTTCTAATGGCGTACGAAGATGAATGAATTTCAGTCAGTGTTAAATTCATGTTATGGAAAAAATCGTTTCGGCGCTGAGCTTTCACTCAGCAGTGACACTTTTCACACTTTTTTACGAAATTATTTCGGATTGTTGGTGGCCGTACGAAGGTGACCTACGCCACAGTGTTACGAATACCTGACTATTACCTCCATTATTATACACCTTTTAATTGGGATTCACTAGCACTTCGGATTCAATTCTAAATAGCAAACCTGTAAGCTGTAATTTGTATGAGCACATGTGCGTGGCATGTACATATGTGTACAATAGTCAAGCGAAAACCCCAAGGGGCAGATCAAAATGGGCAGCCAAGTGGTACATTTATCCGTATTGCAGTGTTGTTTTACCACGAGTAGCTGCAAACATACTTTATGTGTGCGCATTTACTTAATTGCTTACATACATATGTACAAATGTACTTACATATGTATTAGACATTAGAAAGCAGCAGAATGGTAGCCTGCCCTCATCCTTATTGCGTAGAAGCGTTACGCATGTTACAAGTTGCAAATTGGAAGCGCTGGCCCACCTTCATCAAATGCTCGACTTACAAAGCCAGCTTCACATTTTCATTTAACTGGCAATTGTTTCTACGAGTACACTGGCAACTACATACATACATATGTACATCTGCTGCATTTCTCTCTGCTGCTCCACAATGTTTGTATAAATTAGCGTTTTGTTTTTGCTTGGGGGGGGGGGCGGAAGTAGTTTGGTTCGGCAAAGCACTTATGCCAGTTACAGCAATTCAAATGCGTAAGTGTGTTAGTGCATTTGTTTATGTAAATACTTACACATATGCATATTTAAATACACGCATGTAGATATTTTATGTATGTATTTATTAGTACTACAAGCGCTCTTTAGAGGCTAGTACAAGCGAGCTGCCAAGTTGCAACAGCAGTCATCATTGTAGCTTTTGTGCAAGCTTTTCTTTCTCCCCACCTACGCTCTTCCTTGGCACTTTGAGCGTGACGTACTTGAAATATAAAACACTGAAGCAGTTGCGCAAACACACAAGCAAGCAAGCAAACACACATAAGTATGCACGCATATACATTTGTATAAGTATATACATACATATGTAGATGCGTACAAGCATGGAGAATATGTATTCGAAAGTATGCACTCAAAGTTATGCACTTTTCCCTCGAGCACTCCTTCGCATTGAGCATAAGCAAAGCATACGTTCAGGATCTTGTATTTATGTACACACACACACACACACACACACACACACACACACACACGCAGGTACGCACAAACTACGTACATATGTACATCCCAACATGCCTTTTCCCACAAACACTTCACTTTACCACTTTCTATGGGCAAAACTTCATTTAACAGCCAGTAGTCGAGTATCATCGAGTCTTTTTTTTTTTGCTGCCAACCACAATAATCATTACGGTACTTGCTAATTATCATTTCAATAAATGCTAAGTGCAAAGTTAAACTATCCTTCACCCACATTATGTGAATGGGAATGGCTTTTTAATGCATTCAAGTAGGCTTGACATAGAATCCTCTAACCACCGTTGGGAATATGCATTTGCTGATTTGCTAAGCGATTGCATTGATCATTGGATATCAACAAAATGAATATGTGTGAATCCGTATTGTAAATGCATATATTAACTCAAGGTCGTTAATGAAATACGTTAACGGACATGCATTTTGCATTATGCTGAATGAGCGGAGTTATCGAGAAGACCTCAGTAAAGAAACACAATGCATAAAGCTGGTAAAATGGAGGGGCCCGTTTGAGAATGGAAGCAAGTCTTATAGAATTATTTTCAAGGCGAGGCGCGGCGGTCTTTTTATTTATCTTCTATAAAAACCCTTTGCTTAAAAATTGGAACAAAGTCTAAATTTATAAAATTTATTCTTTTCTGATATTTATACCTTTCATGAGCATGAAATGATATTATAACTTTGGTCCGATGTTTGTAAGTACCAGAATACAAAAAGATATACCCATTCAAATGTATACTTAAATGATCAGAACGTCAAGCTGAGTCGATATAGCCATGTCCGTCTGTCAGTCTGTCCGTCTGTTTGTATGCAATCTAGTCTCTCAGTTTTCGAGATATCCGGATAAAATTTGGTAGGTGGGTGTATTTTTTTAATGTATTAATCATTTGTCGGAACCGGAAGAATCGGACCACTATAACATATAGCTCCCATAAAACTGATTGTTCAGATATGAGATTTTTCGTTATAACTCCTTCGCGCTGTTTTCACTCATTATTAACAGAATACATACAGTTAAAATAACAAGGATCGGGTTACTATCACATATTTGTATCTTCCATACATCTGATTGTTCAGATATTGGATTTTACTGTAAAACTCCTTTATTTGAACAGCTAAAACCGATAAATTTCATAAGATATTTTATAAATAATAATACAAAGTCTACTGAGAAAATCGTCAAAATCTATGCTGTATAAGCTTCATCTCTTATACCACTGATTGTTCAGATACCAGTTGTTGCGATATATCTCCTTTATGTAGGAAGCTAAACCCACTAACTTGTGTTACCGGTTTACATACCGATCACATAGCAGTGGAAATCACTTAGATTGGTGCTATATAAGGTATATCTTCCACACCTCTGATTGTTTAGATGCGATTTTTTATATAAGTATGTAACTCCTCTATCGATGTATGCAGATGTATCCAAAAGCAGTAATCTGGCAAAGTAAAATTTGCAGATGTTCATGAAAGGTATGAAGGCTTCGGCATAGCCGAAGACAGCGCTGCTCTTACTTGTTTACCACTCAAATTGACACCCTTATGTATGTACTACCTAATACCCAGCGTGCTTCACTGCGCCCTAATAGCACATAAAAAACGCAATACATACTTTTTTTTATAAATATGGATGTAAGTTAATATATTTTCGAAAATATTTAATCCTGGAAATGTAATTTATATTCTTAAAACTCGATTCTACATATCGTGCACTTTCTTCAAAGTCCACTATTTACCTTCATCACACTAACTGAATAAAAATGTGTGACAACCCTCTTTGAAAAATACTTTTGGTAGTAAACTTTCCTAAACCTCTTTAGTTTCATACCCTTATTGCAATATTAAATTTATCATATCAATTAAATCCAATTCAAATTTCAGGTGGCGACCTTCTACAAAACTATTTTCGGCTGCAAGCCTTCGTAAACCTCCTTCTTTTGACAGCCGTAATGCAGTATTTACTTTATTGTTTTTTCAATTTACTTAATCGGCAATGTTCAAACAGGTGGCAACTCACTACTTATTTTTTTCCTACATTTATGTATTAGTTTTCGAGTGATGCGCGTACAAAGATACAGACAGAAATACACAAATTCTAAAAATTTTTCATTTGGCTTCTGTTGCTCTAATAAAGACCCCCCCCCCCCCCCCCCCCATTTTAATTTTTCTTTAATATCTATAATCTACAGACATTGGCCTGTTACAATTTTATTATATTTATAGATAAATATGCATATTTTCACACTTGAAATATTTTCAAGTCATAAATATTCCGTGAAATATTTCGAAAATATTCGCTAACGTTCATATGCCTGTCAAACATTTATGCATTCTTCCATTGCACTCCGACTGTGTAACGCCGGCAGCTACTCAACAGCAGCAAAATGTTTTCGCTAACAAAATTACGAACTAAATCAAACCGCAAGCAAATTTGTAAGCAAAAGAGCACCAACACTGCAGTCAGCTGTCACTCAGACGGACAACAGTGTTAGCGCAACTTTTGATACCGCGCCACCCACCCAACTCTGACTAAGTAACATTATCCGTCTGCGCAGGTGCACGTAGCTTTACTTTGCTGCAATCACCGCTTGACTTGTCGTCCATCACATCAGAGTAGCCAGCTCACGTCGCTGCCGCTTTGCGCCAAATATCACCACACATCAACAAGGATGGATAGATAAGGGTCGCGGATTTGTGGGAAACTATGCAAACAAGTGCACACTACGAGTAGGAGTGCAACAAAGTTTCCATGTAAATCGAATAGACGACACACATGCGCAACTTTAGACTCATATGAACACACATACATACATATATATGTATGTAGTTTGCATTCGACCGCCATGAAGTTAACTTGTTGTGGACAAATTGTTATTGCCAATGCCCGGCTGGCGCGGTCACGTCCTGGCGGATTTCCGCTCACTTATTGCTTGGCTCACCTTTGTGAAGTTGGAACCTCAGTCGCCTGCAAAAAGCTAGTTTAGACTCGCCCTCATATGAGGCGTCGCAGCGAGTCGCCTACATACCGTCCATCGACCATTGCTGCAATGTAAACAAAACAAAGCAAACTATTTGTGCGACTGGATGGATTTATTTGCTGAAACCGCTGCGCCAACAAAAGCAATAGCAATAAAAATAACGACCGCCAGTGATTAGAGTAAAAATGAAAAACCGCATTCAAGTCAGATTGTCAAGCATGGTCAAGTGAATGGCGCTGTCGTCGACGCAGCCGCCGCTACTGATAGCGTTGGTGAATATGACAGTCAAATCTATGGTGATGTTGGCAAATTGCGTTGCGAACAAAACATTATCCTTTCGCAGACAATATGTACTCGCAGTATTGTTGCAGTGGGCATGGCAAGGTAGTGAATGCCTGTGAATTACCTACCGCGCAGTAATGCATCTATGCTCATGAATAGATTAGTGGTATTCTCTGAGTCTTGCAAAGCCCTTGCATGGTGCACAGATTGCACGGTAAAAACCGGTTTTCGTATGGGACAGCTTTGCAAACCGTGCAATCCGTGCACCGTGCAAGGGCTTTGCAAGACTCAGAGAATACCCCAATTGTGTAAACAAAAGGAGAGGAAAATTGCAGAAACTAACGAGCAACTGACAGTGGCTGACTATGCCAATATAATAACTTGTCATAAACAAGTTGGCTAACCACATGCGAAATGACCGGGAAGTATTTAGTTTTTAAGCTTTTAAGTTAAATCCAATGTCACTTTTCACAAATATCTATTAATCGTTTGACATTTCATTCCCACTTCCTGCGAAGCATGTACCAACTGTTCTTCCAGTTCTTTCCAGTTTCCAGTTTCGAGTCTGAGTATGAGTATTTATGGTAGGTAAAGTGAATGCTGCGTCGATTCGACGACGGTCGTACACATGGATAACTCTAAAGCTATCCCACTTGCAATGAAGTGTAAAATTTAATTTATTTTAATTATTCAACCTATTTTCATTTAAACCCGATTTTTCTTTTATACACATTGCATCAGCTTTCGTTCAGTTTCGAAAAAAATTAAAATTGCCGTCGTCGATTTCACAAAGCATGTACTTCCAGAGTTAAGTCTGACATTGGATAATCTTCCTGGTAACTAGGCCTAGGATAGGTGTGGTTAGATAAAGGGAGCATGCGTTGAATATTCCATACTTTCTCTCGGATACAGAATTGTTCATTGTGAGTGCCCTTTAATCGAAAGAGTACCTTGAAGTCATTATTCCACTGAACCAATTACTATCCTTGATGAGGCCGAGGAGATCCAACAGTCTCACCGGACTGTTGTAGAAGCGTGAACCCAAGTGATTGAGTCGCTTCGTCTGTAGACCTGAACATTGACACAGATAGTGGTTAATTGACCGTTCCTCATCATGGAAGCCTCAGCAGCGAGTACTTCCCGGTATTCGCCACCCGTTGAAGCATTAGTGCTATAGCACAGTGTCCTAGGATGACGCCGGTAAGGACTTTTACTCCAGATATATGTATTGAGTTTTAGTTTGTCCCTGGTCTTTTTCCTACTAAGCCACGACCATAATAATCTTGTGACATCGGTTCCGATTCCTTGTTCTATCTTTGAACCATCAGCGTAGATAGATACACCCCTCTCTGCTACTGGCAGGTTGGGAACCTAATGGATATCTTCGTGTTAAAGTCCTAAATAGGCGCAATGTCAGCTGCTAGCTTCTATGTTAGCTTTAATTCCACTGAGCGGGCCTATTTTTAGCTCATCCACTTCTCTGAACTTGAGAGCACTCCTTGCGTCTGTACCATGGATGAAAATATGCAGCGTTTTCGATATCCTAAACTCATTTAACCCAACTGTAGGTGAATCAGTGACAGTTCTATATCAATAACTTCTTACTTCATCATATTACGGAACGTTGGCTTATTACCCTCGTTACATATGACTAGGTTAGTGGAAAGAACAAAACCAACAAATCAAATTAAAAATTGTAAGCAAAAAACATAATCGGCTTCAATTCACATATACAAATTAGAGAGTGCCGTTAATGTCTTCATAATCCAATGATCAAGTCGAATGTTAAGACGGTAACCATCTAACCCCAGTCCACCAACATTACCATTAATCAGCCAGAGGCTTTGGATGCGGGCTACATCCAGTTCCTTACCAACGATGAACTTTATCAAGTCGAGCGAGGCGGAAGTGGAGTGATGGATGTTAATTTGCCTAGGATACAATTAGCGCATTTCGGCGCCATTTTCATATTTTGTAAGGCATATAGCTAGTCAAGAGATCCCGGTTTCAATTGTACAGCTTAGGTAAATTCTTGAAAAAAAAATCACATACAATTTTAAATGAGCCGCGGAAACCACAGTATACAAGAAGTAGCTTAGTTCAGGACTCGACCATGCAAACAAACCAAATAAAAAAGATTGTCGTTACCACCACTTTTCCAACGGCTGAGTGTGGAGAGAGTCACCTACATACATACGTTGCCTCATGGAAGTCTACCGCTTCATCGGCGCATCTTAATTTATATCGGCGGTTCATCCTTTGTGTTTGCTAATCGGGAATTAAGTTAGTAACTGTTTTTTCTGAGTCGTTGATTGTTTGTGAATTATCTGCGAAACGTTTTACGACACCGTTCCTGCAGTCCCATTCACATCAACAAACGTGCTTTGGTCTACAAGTTTGTACCTGTCAATGCGCCAAGAAATATGCTACCACACTTCGTTGAATGTTGCGCTTGGCTGCAGATTTTGTCTTTGCATTTCGCCGCTTGTCGTCGCCGTTGTTATCTCAGCTGCCAAATTTGCGGCGGGCATTACTTGTTAGCTTGAATAATAGATATGCAGTGGCGCAGGTATGGCGGTGACGTGTTTGCAGAGTCATGGGCGAGGTGGCAAGCATTTAGCGGAACACTTTGTGGAAGCAACAATTTGTAAGGCAAACAACTTTTTTCCAACAATTTAGCGAATTTGTGCTCGCTTTCGTTGCCGTCCGTTTTGTAGGTGTGAGCACGTTCTCTTGTTGGCTCGTTAGGCGCCGTTTGTCGTCAGCGAAAGTGGCAGCGACCAACGACCGGCCAGGATAGTATGATGTTGTAACGGTGAAAGAGTAGAAAACGACAGCAAAACTTTCTTGCGGCGCAGCTTCTTAAGTTTTAAACCAATTTCGTTAACACAATGAAAGCACCACAACCTATGAAAACGCAGATAGATGGCTTACGGCGATTGTTAAAGGCAAATGTAAGAATGTATGTATGTATGTATGTATGTATGTATGTACTCTCCAAGTGGAACGTGTAACAAAGTTTAAATTCAATTCTTAGATTACTGGGATTTTTATCTACATAATTTATAATTTACTTATGCATGTAAATAGTTGAAATAATTCTTAGAAATAGTGTGCATGTCAATGAACTTTATCATTAAGGTGCATCAGATTTCCTTACTTTTTTTTGGAAATTGATAACTTTCATTGCTTTTTATACACATCCGACCATTTCTGTACACACCTAAGTACACAGCTTGAGAGTCCACAAAGAAATGTACTATTTAAATTTGTGCAATCGTACGCAATGCTCCATGCGATCATACCCTTATTAAAATTGTTTGATTAAAATAAAAAGATATTTTTTAACCAACAAATTTCAATGCAATACTCGGGTTGTGCAATGTAGGTGCATTAGAGCGGTCCATAAAAATGAAATGATCGATGTTTTTCAGTTTCACCCCCTCAATTGGTAACATCATGGTCACAGATATCACATAGATAAATTTTGGTTCCGATTGGAGTCGGTTAAGACGTCTGTAATCTGAATTTTCATCCCTGTACGACACGCCTTAACCGTCTCCAATCGGGTTCAAAATTTATATGTAATATCTTCGACTATAGTAGCATCGACGTTGGGGTTGAGGCTTAGGAAATCTGATGTAAAAATTTGATTCCTACAATTAAGTACCACCTTAATATTCATACTCATACTGGTACATTCGCAAAATAAAAACCAATTAGAGCATTTCCTCAAAAATCTATTATGTATCTGATCAGTGATCACATTTAAGTGTACGACCCTTCATTAAATTGTAGATGTTTTGGGTACTATTCTGCTCCGTCTGCCAACAGTCACATTCGGTTGGTTGGTTGCATTGCAACAAGTGTGTCTACATATAACACTGTGGGGACGTTAAAATTCTATCTACTAAAAAATGACGAGACACGTGTGTAAACTCATTTTTGGGTCGTAGATTACGTATCTGTATACAGTTGTTCTGGATCAGGTCATTTTCTAAAAATTCTATTATTTTAAGTTTTCATTGCGAATAAAAAAAAAATACCTTTAACATGGGAAGAACAGGCTTCCATTACTCTACGTAGGATTTTCGTAATCCAAGTAAATTAGAAATCATTCCTTACCAAGATCTCAATCTGACTTAAATCAATTTTCAGAGCTGGACCTGTCCCTTCCAATAGTTACAATCCGTAAAGTTCGGAGTCACTTCAACTAGTGTTTAAGCGATATTCTATAGTATGTAGGAACTGTTATTCATTTGACAGACACTTTCTTATAAAACGAGCATAAATAAATATGATTTATGAACTAAACTAATAAAAAAAAAAAAAAATGTATTCTACTTACAGCTTCATTTCCTGTAAAATACCTGCATCGAATCATGGAATATTGACCCAGAACCCGGCGGCTAATTTTAATGACATTTTACAAGACCCAAACCTTATTTTTTTATGTAAATGTAGTTAAAGTACATACTTTATATGGAATAAAACATTTATTCCAATTTTATTCTCAATAAATCGTCAAAATAATTGAACGAATTAAATAAATTTTTTGAGTTACAAACTTTTGTATTTTTTAATTGAACGAGTATTGTTAGGGACTACATCTAGGTACCATTTGGCTTTGTAATATTAAAAAAAAAAAAAACAACTTCCAACTATACCGGCCGAGAAATGAGCAATATGTGTGGTAAGTAAAAGGGTATATATACATTTGTATTTAAAAGACATTTTAATTCCAATATGTATGTATGTAGATTCGAAAATAAAATATTCATGGCCAGCAGCGCCAGCCTCAGGGACTAGTCTCATTTCCAGTGTTTGTGGGCTACTCAAAGCAACTTTTAGTTTAAAGTCGGCTTTACGCGAGAATCGATTTACAAATGTCACTTAGATACATAACATAGAAAAGCTAAAACAACCGACGGTCCTGACCTCCAACAACTTCTGAGCAAAATGGGAAATCACAATAAAAAATTGCGCAACAACCCACTTAAAAAAAAATAGAAATAAAATAAAAAATTAACAGTCTGACCGCGCAAATTTTTGATTGTCAAACTTTGCTGCAAATACTCTTTAAAGACAAACAAATTAAGGAAAATATGTAAGTAAGCAAAAGACAACGCAGCCGGAAATGTGAACAAGTGTTAAATTTCCGCTGACAAATTCATTTACATCGCGAAGTGGTCTCTAATTCTCGAGTACTTTGTTACGATATTCATTCGAGTTTAGCTATTACATAGCCATCTCACTCGCATATCTCCCTCCCTCCATCTACTTTTCATCGTTTTGTAAGCTGTAGCAGCTGTTCGACCGGAGTTTTGGCCACTTCACTGCCACAACTGCAACTGGCCGTTTCAACTACTTCATAAAGTTTTATTGCTTTTGCTGGCCAACCAAATTTCTCTTGCAATTGCAAGTAGTTTTCTCACTTTTACTTTTACTTGTGATCTTTCTTCATTTTCGGGTTTAAGCCTACTTTTGCTTGAAACTTTTTTCTTTTTGCTTTTTGCTCTCTCATCTTTGTGCATTGTTGGCAAAACTATTTGCAAGTTTGCGCTTTCTGCCGCCGCAGCGAAAATGGTTTTGAGTGCAGTTAATGGAAATGCTGAATGCAAATGGCAGTTGAAAAATCATTGGCCAAGTTTTCCCTTCTTTTTGGACAATAAATTTGTGGGAGATTTCCAAAAGTGCATGAGCAGTCTATTGTTTTATGTAGGTCTGTGTCGCACGGGGAGGGCGGTGGTAGTAGCTACGGCCAAGGCAAAGCAAGTTTCAATCGAAAAAAAAAACTATGTTTAGGCAATTTTGCATAGTAAAGTAGTAAAACATTTAAAGTTGATCATGGTGGTAGTGTTTTGTTGGGAATATGTATGTATTTATGTGGTGCCATCTCAAGAAAACATAACTTTAAATTCTAACAAAAACAAAACAAATTGCTTTGTAATAGATTGGGAATGCATTTGAATTTACGAGGAAATAAATTTAATAAATCTGAATAAAATATGCTGAAGAGAATTACTTTTTCAGAACTTAAAAACAATTACAATTACACACTTTTATTCAAAATTAAATCCTCTTATATGCTATGCTCGATTTCCTGCTGCAGTCAAACATTACTTTTTTGTCTCAATGTCTTTCTATATTCGTACAGCAATTTTCGATGAGTTTCAGCACAACAATAAACCTTTAATAGCACATACATATGTACAAGCATACATACGTATGTAGTAAGCAATGCAGCGGCAGCGCCATCTTGTCATAGGAAAAATAAATAATTGAAATGTGAATATGTACATAGGTACGCATGGTAAAATGCATGCGTATTATATCCAGTAGAGAAAAGCTATATATAAATAAGTAGTTTCGTGGATATTTATGTATGCAAATAATTCCCCAGAATTATAAACTTTTTACAAAGACATACATATATATATTATTTAGAAGTCCCATTTTGCTAGGGGATTTCAGATCCTCCCTCCGGCAGCAGAATATGAAAAAATAGGACACTCATCGTGCACAAGAAAAATAAATAAAATATAATAAAATATATATATATATATGAATGTTCTTACATACATGGGTTTTACAACTAGTTAAGTGGTATTTTTTTGCCTTCATACGGGTATTGGAAACTTACCTGGAGAAAGCATATATATAACAAAATTTCTCAAGCGAAACTCAAGCAAGTAAGCCTTCAATGGGTTATAGGACCAAAATCTAAATTAAGCATAGATAAGCAGATTTTCATGATGATTAAACCCTGTTGGGGGCATAAGGGATCGGGCTTTGGGGCACAGCGCGCAATTCCATTTTAAATAGACTACAAATACATGCAGTCGAAAACTTTACGTTCCATATGCGGAGCACCGTGGTATATAAAAAATACGAATATCCACAAAGATCTTAATGTTTAAGATCAGTTCCGGTCTCTTTGGAACTGCCTAAATGGTGCTGAATGTACTTCATAAAAGGTCGATTGAAATTAGTTTTCATCCCATAAGTCAGCGAAGTTTTGAGGCAGGAGGGAGACATTATGAGCACGCCTTTAAAATGCCCACAAGCTTTTTCTTAATACAAAAGCTCTCTTCATCTTAATGCCACTCAATGGTGGTCCCATTAGTTCAAATTAACTTTTATATACAAATTATTTCTTTGACATGTTTATCTTTTTTTTTTCATTTAAAATATGTCCAACAAATCTTCTGCAAAATTCGCTAAACGGATAGAATTCGAAAAAAAAAAACATTGTTAATGGGCTCCCCTGCTGAGAAAGCTGCGCCAGATTATCAAACCTGATTTACAGAAGATTTCCCATGGATGCTAAGTCCCAATGTTGAATTTCTTGCTGATTTCGAAAATCACGTTAATATTTTCTATCGATCATTTTTCGAGATAATTGCAATTTACGGTTATTCAGCTACAAAAAAAGTGTATCCACTTACGAACCGATTGAAAATACTCCATAAACTGTTTTTACACCACTTTTCGATAGGCCTGATAGATGTTTTGTTAATTTTAATGAAAACCTAACAAAAAATCTTATGATTAAAATAATAATCATTTTTGTAAATTTTTCTATTCTGTATGAAGCCCCGTTTTATTTACAAAAACAATGAAGCTTCAGATGCACAAAATCATTGGATAAATAAAGAAGGAATGATTGTTGGAATGAAAATATACAACAATTTTTGGTATATGAAATAAGCCGGAAGGGGTATACATGTCGTATTAGTAACATTCCTTCCTAGTCATTTTTCATACAAAAGTTCATTGCGCATTTTCAACTGATCACTCAAACCTTTTCAATTTATTCTCCATTTTCTGCACTGGCAGCTTACTTTTTTTTTGTTAAAATTGGCAAAATTTTTCCCGGCCAAACAAAAAAAAAAACAAAAAATTTTTAATGGTAGAAGTTTTAATTACTTTTTTTTTTTTTTAAATGTGTATATATTGACAACAAAAATTGGATTTTTCAGAAGATGCATTTAAGAGGGATGCATATTATCTAATTGCGAGGAAACTATGCACGATTTTAGCACGAGTTTATTGAGTTATTTAAATATCTGCATAATTAGCTCAAAACATCTGTTTTTTGAGTTGTGACAGTATTTTAATGCATGCAAATCTACTGGATGGATCGAGACTTTTCCAACAATTTGACCTAGGTCAATGGTTTATAAGCATACTCATCGTTGCCGCCCCACATGTGATATGCATACAAATCAAACAAAAATATCGAAAGTGAAAATTTGCATTTTCAAATTGCCTACTCGCATGAACCAGCGCGCAACAGTTCGCATGGAAAGCTATGGTATGCTATGAGTACTTTCATGTTTTCGTGGTCCTCGGCAGATATGTATGCATGTTTTCATTAAACTGTTTCCTATTTGCTTGTTTGGGAGTGCGAACCACATCGACCGCCACATGAATGGACGCAAATAGGAGAGCCAATTTTTTTTTTTTTTTTTTTTTTTGTAAGTTTTGTTCTAAGTTTATTCAGAAGGGAAATTCGATCTACTTTTTTAACTATTGTATGTACGCTCTTTGTTGGATATTTCCCTTTTTATGCTTTCTATATATGTATGTACATCCATCGTTTATTAGGCATTCGTTAGTTTTTCCACACATTGTACGAAAAATTGTTGATTCTGATATTTTTGTTGTTGCGTAGCTTGCCGCACGCCTTTTTTAAATTTGAATTTATTTATTTAATTATTCTTTTTTTACATCGCCTTCAAACATTTTTCACTTCTATACCAGTTTGTTCATCGCTTGCCAGCTAGTCACTGTGGATAGCTCGTTACGCTTCCGTTGGTTATTTGGTTTTATTGTTCGGTTGTTGACATTTGAAATTCGCCTCGAATTGCATTCATATTCAAATTCCATTTTGTGGCACGTCTGCTTTTCGAACTACTCTTTTTTGTGCGACTTTTATGCATCGACCTTGCGCGTACTGCGAAAGCAAAAACATCGCATCATGCATTTATAAATGCATCGACCCACCCGCTGCGGCGCGAAAGCATATTTCTCCATCCGTTCGCTTACTCGCACCTCTAATGACTTTTTTTCAATTTCATACTTTTGGAGCGAGTGTAGCCATAACAATCTACATACATACATACATACATACATATATGAATATATATTTGCATACATATGTATGTATGTGTATTTCGTTTTCCCGTTATATTGCGGTCGGTTTGTTTTTAAGTCTGCTCGAAGCTGGCAGCTATGCATTGCAGTTCAATTGCGTCTACAATTCCATGAATTTGATGTTTTTTCAACTCGTTGCAGACAATTTGCTTTTTTGAATTCGTTTGTATTTATTCTCACCAACAAAAAAATTAAGAGTTACAAAAAAGAAAACGATCGCAAATAATTTTTTATGTGAAATTTTGATTGCTGCGGAAGTGGAAATTTGTTATTCTAACAAATGGCTACTCAAAGCTTTCGCGTTTTTTTTTTTTTTTTGGTTACATCCTTTGTTGCATTTGTACGGATGGAATCCTTATGCATATGCATACACATGTACATATATACATAGATATGTATGTTGTTGAAAAAAGTCATCAAAATGAAAATGCTATAAATTCGTTTTTAAACGGAAGTGTCGCACAGAGCGGAAGCTTGTTTATATAAAAAGTCAGTGAAGCGTAGATTGGAATACAATTTAATGTAAGTTCGGGGATTTTCTAGTAACGGATATGAATGCATTAACGAAAATGGATTTTACTAACTAACTAAATATGAACGTACTAAATACTCTCTCGCTCTGAGCGAATTTTTATTTTTTGACAGTTTTACTAGTTTTAGTCCGAGGAGTACGGGATTGCACCTGATATGTAATAAATCGCACATTGCAGAAAGATGTTAGATATTTAGTCTCGCATCGTTGGGGGATATAAAATGTATACTCACTAACACACGCTTGTACATATGTATGGATATGATATTTTTTTGTAGCAATATGCACCTGGATTTGAGTTAAAAAAAAAAAATACACAAGAATCCTTAATATATGTACATAAGCTTCCGATCCTTACCACACTAAGACGTATGCGAACATTTCTCGCAAGGGCGATGAATAAAATGATAATAAGCTATGCAATAGAAATTCACACATGCATTTGTTAATCCATACATACGAATATAGAATATTATGACAAAAACTTCCTTATGAAACAAACACATGTGCAAAAACTTATAGTCGCATTATGTTTAGCATTTTGGCAACACCATGGAAAGCCATCAAATAGAGTAATAAAATTAATGGACTTACAGGCCAACAACTTCTTTCAGTTATGGAGAGAAGGAGGGACGAAGCAAAAAGTGTACGTACATAACAGGCAACCAGAGCAACTACAGAGCAATGGTCCAAGGAGTAAAGCAAAAACTATTTAAGTAAGTTGTTGGGGATCACTTAAGCATTCCGTTTGGACATTTGCTGGCAAATAGTTTGGTTAGAAGGGAAAGAAGAAATAAATTGGCAAAATGGAGGCGAATCAAGCCATTGGGTTTGTCCGATTAGATGCTTAACAATAAAATTGGCAGACACACTGGCGACTACAAATGCGCCATTGCCGTAGGTAATAAAAATAATTTGCCGGACATTTAGAGAGGAAATTAGGACATGAGGTTAATGAGCCCATTTGATGGTTTTATTGTTGCAGAGAGTAAGCAAAGTAACTTGCCCAACTGCTAGTTGTGAGAAAAATTTTTTAAGGATGGATGGATTGTCGAGAAGTTGCATGTGGATTATTCAGGTGAGCATCTTGGTCAATGTGAGTTTCAGCCACTTCAAGATAGGAATCAGTTTCTCTTTGTTTGTGTATGAAAGAAAGCAGGAGCTGCAAATCGAGCGCACTAAGGCTAAAGAGTTGTTCTCAATCACCGCTTAATTAAACGCTACAACTTATAGGACAAAAAAGCTGGAAATTTTCGATCTTTACTAACTCTTTGAACTGGTACTCCAACATTGAAAACCAATTTTCCATAACTACTAATTCTAACAAATTTCTGTACATGACTTGCTTGCTCCTATCAAGAACTGCTGCCCGTTTTGCAATAGACAATCAAAATTCTCATCAATGCCCACGCTTCCTTCTGTTTCGAGCAACCGAGATAAGTGTCCTTTCTTCCTCGCAAAAGGGCTGAATAGTGCAACGCAGCTTCCATAAATGAACGATGCAAACAAAAGATATCAAAGTGACTTCAAAAGCAAGCGGACATGATCAAACAACAGTTATACAACTACGATACTATAATAGAGAGTGCACGCAATGCCAGCGAAACTGCAATGGATATACATAGTGCATGGAGGACAACAATCATTTCACAAAGCACAAAAGCAAAACATCATAACTAGCATTCTGGTAAGTTCGCTTCGATTGCACAAATGCAATGTTTACTTACAGCGCCAATTTCGATTTTCTACATTCAGCTAAAGCACTGAAAAGACTAACTGTAGAAAGTCATAGACGCTTGAGGCGCTCACACTAAAAAGGTTTGGTAAAGAAGTAAGAAGATCCATACATACATATGTATGTAGTTGCGCTTATATGAATGCCATAAGTACTATTACAACTGGGCGCATTTGGAACAGGAAAATAAATATGCGACATACATACACAAGTGCATAAATACATACATACATGTCAGGTTAAATATGCAATTACACATTCGCATTCAAATTGGAATATAAGTAATTGACCGAGTTAACCAACTCTGGACTGGATGCAATTTTTGAATGCAATGAAGTGGTTGATAAGTATAGAATCTATACTATAGATGCAATACAAAAATTTTTACATACATACATACCTACGTAAATTTAGTATTTTGTGGACTTTTTAAGCCTACTTAACATTAGCTGCATTGCCAATATTTTAGTGGACAAGTGTTGTTAAATTTGTAAAATTTTAGCCAGTAAAAAGTCATCTGTAGTAGAAACCCTACATAATTATTTTTGAATTTAATAGAAGCTTCCACTTCACGAGCACTTATGCCATCATGTAGTTAAAATGTAATCGTTTAGCTAAAGTTTATTAATTGCATGGTAGTTTTGCAAATGACAGGCTGAAAAAATTAGCAACTCTAAGTACACACTTATGTACATCAGCACATACAGTCGTAACCGATTAGTTGCAATCCTGTTAACTGAATACTCCGCTTAATTGGCACGGAATATCTGGTACCTATTTTATTTTAGCATTTTCATACAAATTCTAACGGTTATTTGAAACTTCTGCTAAATGAAAAAAAAAAAAAAAATCGGTTTAATGAACCAACATCCATGTCCCGAGTTTCCAAACAAATACGCTATTTTAGATCAGTTTAAATGCTTTACTCAAAGCTGCCTTTACACGGGTCTATTTCTGTCGACAGAGAAATCGACTGAAAAATCGACCACCCTAACCACTTTAGTTGCTTTACACGGGTCGGTTTTCTAGTCGATTTTTGTCGCTCAACCAAAATCGACCAGTGTAAATGACAATTCAACCGTAAAATTTATGTGTTTTGGCTAGTCGATTTCTGAGTCGATTTTCCAGTCGATAGAAATCGATCCGTTAGAGGCAGCTTTACATCTCCACTGATCGATTTTGGTTGAACGACAAAAATGTACTAGAAAACCGACCCGTGTAAAGGCAGCTTAACTCAACTGAGTATTTAACATAAGTAAATTATAAAAAGCCGGCTCACGTAAATAAATGATCAGCTGATTTCATAGAATTTTTCGAGCGAGCTGACTTTGTTCGAGTTGTGAAATTAAGGAGACAATATTCGAATAGCTTAATTCTGGTGGTTTAATAGAAGTTTGTTTAATAGGAAACTGTCGAATTTAACCAAAGTTTTGCTAATTGAAAAACTCGGTTAAATGCAACTACCTGTTTAATATGCCTTGGATTTACCAAAAAAAAATAAATAAATTGCCTCTTAGAGCAAGGCGAATTCATATAACATGGTGTTACGGGATCAGCTGATTTCTAGGCGAATTGTGCTGATTGTCAAAATGATGTGTTTATTGTATATTTTTCTTGTTCTGCTTTGTCATCGCGCTTGTAATTTTTTGGTTTAGTTTTTGTGCTGCCGCCCTCACCAAGGCGAATTTATACAAGCCGGTGTTACTGGCGAACCTAGATTACAACGATAACAACCACATGTACTTTGTATCTCGGGTGTTATGTCAAATCTCAATTCGCCCCAAAGTTTACATGTATTTTGTTCTGCTTTTGATGGGTGTGCTGTCAATTCAGTAAAAGCAAAAACAAAATACGTTTAAGGCGAAGAAATCAACTGATTTTACAACACCACCTTGTATAAATTCGCCTGGATTTAGAGCTTTCTATAGTGATGACATACAGCAACAAAATTCAAATTAGTTGCGATTTTCTTCTCACCGAAAATATTTAAGCTTGTCAAACGCAACAATTTAATTGGCTGCAATGGTTCAGTGGCAAAGTTTTATCGGCACGAACGATTTGAATGTGTAATTTCTGCGAGCCCTGCTTGCCGAGTTTATAGGAAACAGTACGCATATTTACGTTTAAGTTTTTTCGACATTAAAAACATTAAGGTTGTTTGGAAGTAAAAATGAAAAGCAAACCAAAAAACAAGGAATTAATGTGTTTGATTTTTGTTGTAATAAAATAAAAATATTACGAAGAGTTTGCAAAAGGGAAAAGAGCATTTATGGTGATATCGACCTCTCCAAAAAATGTTAAATAAAAAGGAATTTATAAAAAAAAAAAGTATGTAGCATCAATATAATATGTCTTTATTTATCGAAAATTTGATTATCAATAAATTATTTTGAATTTTCGTTCCCAGCATGGTTATCCTGCTGAAAAATAAATAACAACCTCACCAAAATCCCAAAGAGCTTTGTTTTCAGCTTCACAACTCTTCTGAAATAGCTTAATATATGTGGGTATCATATTTGTATAAACATTAGGGTTGTTCAAAGATACATGTGAATGAGTAAAGCCGGAATTGTAATGCCCTCAACCCCTAGGATTTGTATATACCGAAAAAATTCTATCCCTATTTTATTTTATTTTGAAATCAAAAAATATTTAGTGGTCGCTCAAAGCGCTCATAATTCCTCATGCATTTTGTATGGGAAAAAACTAATTTTCGTAGATGTGGTATAGAATTCTTCAAAATGAATATTTTACGATCAGAAAACTTTGCTCCTCTTCAGGAGACTTCCAATAACAATTCCCAATTGTTTATTTAACCTTTTTTTAATACAATTTTTATGGGGCCCAATAAAAATTATTTTGCATCAAAAATGGCTAAAAAAAATAATTGGGTATTATTACTGAAAGTCTTCTGAAGAGGAAAAAAAGTTTTCGGATCGAAAGATATTTATTTCCAAGAATTCTATCCATTTTAACGAAAAAAATTGTTTCTTCCCTTATAAAATACATGGAAAACTTTGAGCTCTTTAAGCGACTACGAAATATTTTTTGATGACAAAATTAAAAAACAAAAAACAAGGATATACTTCGGTATAAAAAAACCATAGGGGGTGGGAGCCGTAAAACTCCGGGTTTACTTTTTTACCATCCTAATTTAAATACTCATTTATTATTTACTTTACTACTATTAATATACTATACAATACTATTTACATATATTTATTATACTTTTTAAATAACTGTTATATAGAATTTAATGAAAAAGAGCTGCGTATTGTCTTCTTATGAGGAAATACACAAAATTATAGCACGAACTTTGTACGCCATTAGAAGAATGATATAACGAGTTATTCTACATCAATTGTTAAAAAATTCCTTCTTCTGTTTTTGTTAAGAGGGTGTTTTAAATAAAATAAAATACTGTACGACTTCGAAAGCCGCAACGCCTGCAAACCTGCTATGAGCTTCAGCTTTATTCCCAACAATAACCCTTAATTTCATATGAAAATCTTATTCATAAGCTAGACTTTGCAATATTAAGGTAGGAACAGGAGAGACTTAGTCTAACCGGTGAATTGGTTTTCAAAAAAATTTAGTTCGCCATGATGGTATTTTTCGTAAAAAAAAGAAGAAGAAGTAAAACATACTGCAGGAGTCAAACCAGCGCAGAAATTTGCTACTCTCCACCAAATACTAAACAAAGCAAACAACCACTTGTTGGATAATGTTAGGACGCGCACTATCCCTCTTGCTCTTGGGGTACCTTGATACAAAACTGACAGTTCAGAAGCTGCAAAAAGCCGGTTGAAACATCAAATGCCCAACAAATTTACGTTCTAAGCCCACCGCTCGCACACATTTCATACAGACATACTCCAATCCTGCATGCTGTGGTCTCTGCTCAATCGAGTTTCACGCTGTCACGCTCTCAACAGCTCTCACGAGCACATTGTGCAAGAGAAATGTAGATTTTCACCACTACCTTCAACGTTAAATTTAATCGCAACTCTGCGAGCAGCCGCTTTTACCTCAGCCGAGTGGCTTAGCGCAGTGATTTCGCACAGGACCTCATCTAAGAAAACCCGTTCGGAGCGGGTGAGGGGTGGTGATGGTTTCAAATTCGGCTGACACCGTTTTAACATACTCACCACAGACCGATTGGGCGTATATGTATGTAGATGACGTAGACTTCGTTCGAGGTATCATCGGCACTTTGGCATCCTTTCGCGTAGGTCCAATGCATGAGCTCGTATTTTCATGCCGATGTGCGGCCGCAAGTTGGCATATTCAGTTGGATTTTTGCTCTCTACGTAAGCAAACGTTTATGTCGCGTTTGAACGCGTTGACGCGGTCGATTTGGTGCTTTGGTAGACGATGGTCTGTCTATACGGCTGATTAATAATAAACGTGTGGTGAGCGGTGCGAGGCGGTAAAGCTGCGGTTTTTATAAAACACTCATTGCAAAGTAAAATTATATAAGTAAAAATTGCTTCATTGTTAAAAAAATATATATATGTACAATAAGAGAAAAAATAAATAAATGAGTGCAAATGCCCTTACTTCGACCACCCAACTGGTTTGCTGGCAGTAACATTGCAGCGTGCGTGACTTGCAGCTGAAATCTAGTCGAGCAGTGCCGTGTTTCGTTCGAAATTCAAAAGCTAACTTAACGCGAATGAAATGCACGAAATAGTAAGCGAATTTTGGAAAAAAGCAGACAAGCCGCGAAATCCAAAAGCAAAAACAAAGACCAAGCAAACGAATAAAAACACTTCTAGGGCATTCCAAAGAAGGTTGCTTACAAGTTAACAAACCAAAAAGAAAAAAGAAATAAGAAAAATAGCACAAAAACTTGCTGCAAAACCACGCTTACAATCACAGGCGAATCACCGACTGGCAATTGCATTCGTGCGTTACGGTTGATTGCTACCATCGTCGCTGCTCAATTTATCGCTGGCATAATTGTTGCTGCTGCCGTTTGTAGTTTCTGTTGTTGTTGTTGTTGTTGTTGTCGCTGTTGCTGTTTGGTATTAATTTGCGTGTGAACAACTCAAAAAATTTACCGTTTCGCTTTAATTTGCCGCGAGAGTAAATTTCATTGCATACTTTTTGGCGTGCAGCCTTTTGCCGCATAACAACTTCGTACCACTTTTTCTTACAACACTTTGTATGCAGTGTAAGCGTCGTAATGAACGCGAAAACGAAAATGTATTGACCATAATGTTACATTAAGTATATATGTAGATGTTGGCTATGTCCCGGGGTAAGCTGCAAGCGGTATGCCCCCCGACATTCGGGCAGCAAATGGTTTACCATGCGTGAGAAGTAAGTTCTTAGTGAAAATAAAAATCCAGAATTGTCGCTGACAATCTTGCCAATCAAACGGCATTTGTTTCGCAAAAAAAGAAAAAGCAAAAATAACAACAGCAACGACAAGCAGAGCAGCAGTTCATTAGCCCCTTGGACAAACAGCGGCGAAAGATGCAGCAGCATAAAAAAAAAAATAAAAGCAAGTGTTGATGTTGAAGTTAACTCCATCGCTTCGCATTTGCCGTTGAGAATCGCAGCTTTTGGCTTTCGGCTTTTGGCTGCCGCCTCTGGCCTCGGTTTTGGCTGCAGCTTGCAGGCTGTGTTGGTTTTAATTTGCATTTCCTCAACCAGCTTGAGTTTACGTGCCGCATGCAATTGCCAACGCGGCCACGTGTGTGTGTGTGTGTGTGTGTGGTGTATGTACCCGTGCGCGTATGTGAAATATCTACCAATTCGTGTACGTTGTGCGTGTTTTCGGCATTGATTAAAACACATACTACTAAATGTATTCAATTAAAGGAGAATACAAAATTTTTAATCAAACACAGACGCCAAGCAATGCCAATGAATCTCTTAAAGTGTTGATAGTAATTTACTTGTGTTTTAATTATTTTATTTTTTCCCGCGTATTATTAGTGAGGTGACTGTCGAGAGCTAGTTAAAAATACAAACCAATTTGAATTGATATCAAGAAATTAAAAAAAAGGAATTACGCACACTGTGCCGTTTTGCATTTATTTGTGGAACATATCAACAAGCAACAGCGCAATCTAATCAAATTTCGGATTAATTAAATTTTAAAAAGTAAGTGTTTTGTTGACTTCTGTGACGTAAAATTTTAAGAATACAAAAAAAAAGTAAAAAAATAAAAACTCAAAGTTTTTTAGTAATATGTTGAAGACTTGTTTCTTCATTTTAGATCCGAGATATTGTTTGCAACTTATATTTTTAGTTATCTATTTTTAAGAACTCTAAATTAAAATATCTCTAATATCTCGATCTCTAATAAAACCCATGAAAACACAAATTTAAAATTTTTTGTAAGCCATAAAAAAGTTTAACAAATTTTCGCCCAAATTTTATACTTTTTTCCATGATAAAAATATAGTAAGGTAGAACCGCTGAGAGTCCTTTTTACAATTCCTGACGTTTCCAAACAATTTAATTTTTAAATTTACTCACAAACTCACACACACATTTTCATTTTCAATCTCAAGCAACAACAATTTCGAACAATTTCAATTTTCTATTTTCACTTTTATATAATTTTAAAATGTTGGCAAACTTCAAAAAAAAAATCATGGCCGACAAATTGAGAGAACGGTTCTACCTGGCTATGTTTTTATCATGCTTTTTTCTTTAAATTTTAGTCTGATAACACGGTGCGACAAAAACCAAACATTTTTAAAACACGCGAAAAAATCAATATATTCACAAAACTAGGAGCTAAATGTAGTATAGCTGCGTTTTTAATTTTTCTATCTGACGTCAGGCTTTGTTTTTAAAGGACTTTGAAATTTCTATGATAAGATTGAATAAAAAAAAAAAACAAGTAAGAGCAGCGCTGTCTTCGGCCGAAGCATTCATACCTTTCATGAGCATCTGAAAATCTTACTTTGCCAGATTACTGCTTTTGAATACATCTGCATACATCGATAGAGGAGTTACATACTTATATAAAAAATCGCATCTAAACAATCAGAGGTATGGAAGATATACCTTATATAGCACAAATCTCAGTGATTTTCACTTTTCCTGTTGGATCCGTATGTAAACCGGTAACACAAGTTAGTGGGTTTAGCTTCCTACATAAAGGAGATATATCGCAAAGACTGGTATCTGAACAATCAGTGCTATAGGAGATAAAGCTTATACAGCATAGATTTTGATGATTTTCTCAGTAGACTTTGTATTATTATTTATAAAATAGCTTACGAAATTTATCGGTTTTAGCTGTTCAAATAAAGGAGTTTTACAGTAAAACCCCATATCTGAACAATCAGTTGTATGGGGGCAATGAATAGGTTATAGTGACCCGATCTTTGTTAATTTTAATGTAGACTTTCTGTTGATAACGAGTGAAAATAGTTCGAAATTTCATGTTTCTAGCTGCATATATGGAGAAGTTATAACAAAGAATCTCGAATCTGAACAATGAGTTGTATGGAGGCTATATGTAAAAGTGACCCGATCTTTGTTATTTTCACTGTAAATATTCTGGTGTTAATAGGTAGAAGTATTGCAAAATTTCATGTTCCTAGCTGCATAAATGGAGGAGTTATAACGAAAATTCTCATAACTGAACAATCAGTTGTATGGGAGCTATATGTAATAGTGACCTGATCTTTGTTATTTTCACTCTAAGTATTTTGATAATAATGAGTGAAAACGGTGCGAATTTTCAAGTTCTTAGCTGCATAAATGAAGAAGTTATGGCAAAAAATCTCATATCTGAACAATCAGTTATATTGAGGCTATAGGTTATAGCTACCCGATCTTCGCCATTTTCACTGAAAAAATTCTCTTGACAAAATTTCATGTTCCTAGCTACTTAAATGGAGCAGTTATAACGAAAATTCTTATATCTGAACAATCAGTTGTATGGGAGCTATATGTTATAGTGGTCCGATTCTTCCGGTTCCGACAAATGATTAATACATTAAAAAAATACACCCACCTAGAACCGGACCAAAGTTATTATACTATTTTATGCTCATTTAAGGTATAATAATTTAAAAGATTTGGTGCCGTGTAGAGTAACAATATGGGTACCAATTAAAAGAAAAAATTGTGTAGAATTAAAAAAAAAAAAATACTTTTTCGTGCACCAAGACGTTGAAAATGTCCTTTTAAAACATTATCGTTGAATATACTTGGAAATTTCCAATATTTATTTTTGATAAAAAATATATGTCAAGGACT
Source organism: Rhagoletis pomonella (assembly GCF_013731165.1). Taxonomy (NCBI): domain Eukaryota; kingdom Metazoa; phylum Arthropoda; class Insecta; order Diptera; family Tephritidae; genus Rhagoletis; species Rhagoletis pomonella. The sequence continues at coordinate 100,153,693 of NW_023458557.1, read as the reverse complement.
AATATGTAAACTACCACATGCTCGAATTTCGTCCTTCTAACTTTATTAGTTTTAGATAAAAAAAATTTACATTTCTTTTTATAAGATATTGATATTTACAATATACATAGTTGAAGATACTGCAATCATTACAAAATATTTTAACAAAAATCGCCAAAATGGAAAACTGTACCTTTTTACCAACTCTGCTGCTAACATTTGTCGTTTTATTCCAAGCATGCCCAGCGCTGAAAAAATGTTTGCACTTGCATATGGAGTTCTGCCATCCTTGGCTGTTTTAAACATTGTCGTTGATACGAACGAAAGGATTGCTTTTGACTGTTCTTCCACTTAAATATGTCAAAATGTAGTATTTGTAATGGCAATTGGCTTATTACAAATCTGATGGCAGCCCAACATACTTAACCCTGCTTTGATAATCTACATACGTCTGCCTTTTAAAGTTTCGCGCTCTCTTTCTGGAAACATATTGGTTGTTTTGTTCCTTTTTAATTAAGGGAAAAGTCTAAGGCAAATACATATAAAAGTTAAATAAATATTTTAAGAACCCGTTTCAGCAAAATGAAATTTCATTGCCCATATCGCGAAATTGAAACGTCTCACAAATGTGTATGCATATCTTCTCAGCAGCTTTCAGTTAAGTTATCAAAGCGGGGCTAAAGCATAGAAAGAGAGCAACATTTATCTCGACCAACTCGTTAATTCAGAATTAACTTCAGTTAATCCGGAAAAAGTCCTGCAGGTAATTCTCAAAATTTAATGCGGATCAGGGAAATTTCCGATGACAACCCTGGCCAAAACGACGAATTTGGTTGAAGAAAGCCGTATTTTAAACGAAAATATATTGAAAATGTGCTGAGATAGGGCGCTTTTGAATCGACAGCTGAGATAGGGCGTTATTCAACCAAATTCTGAGATAGGGTGTTTTCAATGAAATTCTGAAATATGACATTATTGGAAAGTTTTTTGAGATATGGGCGTTTTCGAACTGGCTGCCGAGATAGGTCGATCTTCCACTCAGCCATCGATATGTAGTTTTTACTGCCGCTATCTTGAGTTTACACGTATTTAACTTGGGTCGTGCGTGTCTTTTTACCACCAGTCCCCCTTAACATCTTGCCGCCCTAGGCCCGGGTCTTAGGGCAAATCCGCCACTGGTATAACCCATAAAATTCCTTTACAAGAAATAGTAAAATATTACTCAGGGAGTTCTTCTTCTGCGCGAAAATGCGCGCGTAAAACTTAACGCCTTTACATTTTTTCCAAGATTAAAAAAGTGATCTTGGAGAGAAGTAATGATTGAGGAGTAGATCCAACTATATCTGCGTATTTTAAGGATGGTTACAAATTTGTGTGGTCGTTTTTTTGTCGTACATCTATGTATGTATGTACATTAATATTTATTATATATTATAATTTAATTTCGAAAAAAGTGTATGGCTTTTTTGAATTCTACGTTCGATTCTAAACAAGAATTGTGAACAAACTAAATACCAAAAAAATTTTAAAAGAAAAATCTGTGTACTATAATTTTTTCTCAACGAAATCATTTTTTTCATTTACAGAATTTTGTGTTTTCTTCATAAATATATTTTTCTTTTGAAAATTGGGAGCGTCAAACGTCATCTTTGGTATAAAGTTTGTTTCTGCTTAGAATTAATCGCAGAATTTGAAGTTGCTATACACTTTCTCCGAAAATTTTGTTCCGAACAAACTACTCCGCCCTAATGTGCGTAAGTACACTGAACGAAAAATTTAAAAAAGTGTATTTGGGGTAAAATAAAAACAGGTATACTCGCATAATTGCTCAATTGCTGATTCCTATCATTAGGAGGTGATCCAAAAATTAAACAACACTTGACTAGATGTATCGCCCTTATAGAAAATTATGTTTAGAAAATCAACGATTCCTTACGAAAATAAATATCTTTTATTAGAAAAGACACCGTCCTTCCCACATATGTATATATGTACATTAGGGTGTTCTAAACAAAAAAAAATCGGAATTTTATTGCTCTCACCCCCTAGCCTTGTTATATCCAGAAAAATCCTAGGGAGTGAGAGCACTAAAATTCAGACTTTACTTCTTTCACATGCATTTTTTGGATCACTCTAAAGTGATAATCTATTTTAGGGTTTCCCTAAAAATTTAAATTTGAAAGAAAATAAAAAATTTAACAAAAATCGTCCTAAACTTAATTCGTCTAAATTGTGACAAACGAAGGTAAATTTTGATTACCCAAGCAAGTAATTGTGTTGATTAAGTTTTAAACGCAGCGACCGACAACACATCAGCACATCCAGTTAAGCAGAAGATTAAATAGAATTTTAAAGAAATCAGAGTTAAGTTTTGTCCCGTGTGTCCATATGTGAATATATTTATACAAGTGTTAGTAAAGTCATTGCTTAACTTCTTGCTTACCCGACTGCAGAAGAAACTGCATTACTCGCAATTTAAAAATGTATTTCAATTTTATTTTTTTATCATCCATTTGCAATAAGTAAAAGGAGGAAAGATTTCTAAAAATGTAGGTACTAATAAACTTTTGAAATTCTGTCGACTTGGCAACGAAGCTGCAAGTTTTAATGGACATTACGAATGCGCTAAGTAGACTTTTTCGCTGAGCTAAAAGCAGAACGGACTGCATAATTTTTAAGCTAAGATAATGCACAAACACAAAAAAAAAAAAAAAATCTGCTTTTGGTGTGGGCATTATTTTTGTTGCTGCATTCGTTGTTGCTGCTGCAGTCAAGCTATTGCCGATTAAATACTTAGTGGAACAACTTTGACTGCTGTATGTACGCGCCCACAAACACCCATTCACCCACCGCCTCACACCGCAGAACCACATCTGAATATTTATAAATGTTAGCCAGCATTGTGTGTATGTATGTATATAGAGTAGCCAGCAGCCAGCACTTACATATATGCGCTCCACCTCTTTCTCTTTCTCTCTCTGCCAAACATTTATCCGTGTAACTACTTCAATTATCCTTACGACTTAGTTCTTCCTGTTGTAGTTACTCATCGTGTTGCAATTGGTTTTGCTGCTACTGTTGCACCTGCAGCTGGCGCCAAAGTTGCTCCAACTCATAGCGGAGAAAATTTCACTTGAGCACCGGTCTATGGCATCGTCTAGCTGCTCTGTGCAGTTCAACTCGTCGAAAACTTTAATCCTTCAATATTATTATTATTTTTTGCGCGTAGTTTCTTGACGCTTCGTTGCAGCACAACCAACGGACGGCGGCTTATTTCAACAAATTCGAAGAATCTAAGTGAAGCAATAGGAACTGGTGGCAGCATGGCGGTAATAATGTGGGCGCAGCGAATTCCTGCGCTAGCCAAAGGCGCTGTTGGGGACCTCATTTAATTTTCTCATTTGAGCTGTGTGCTTTTTTCTTTCCTTTTTATCTACTTTTCTTTTCTTTGCACTTTTAGTTCTTTAGCTGCAAAACTCAATTTTAATGCCAAAGCTAAATTTATAATTACAAAATTTAGTTTATAGAAAATTATAAATAGATATTTTAGCCCACGAGTTTATTTTCTCAAGAGTATTTGTGTTCAACCGGTTTTTAACGTGCAATTCGCGCACCGTGCAAGGGCATTGCAAGACTGCAATTTTCGCCTAATGCAGTGCAAGTTTCAACCGGCTAAAAAATCGCGTGGAGTTTTATTAATTTTTTTTTTGCCGAGGGGTTTTGGCACTTTCTTCCATATAAACATGAATTTCTTATGAAAAATTAATGCTCTTATAAATTTAACTTGTTATACAAATAAGCAAACTGCAAAAACAAATATTTTTAAAGCAAGCTTTCTAAATATGAACGAAATCGGACCATAAATACTGGTTTAACAAATATATCGACTACTGTGACACCTATCGGCCAGCTTTTTAATGGAGTTATTTCTTTTCATGTTGTTAATATACGTTCTAAATAAGAACCAAATCGGACTATAAATACGGGTTTTTCTAATATCTCGACTCCTGCGCCACCTTTAGGCTTAATTCATCTTTCTTATTGCATTGTCATCGGATTATGAGGCAACTGTGAAGTCTCAAGTCTCAAGGTCATCGGAAAGCTGGTCAAAAATTTATTTCAAGATTTGCCCACATACATACAGAGCAAGCTAAATAAAAGCTTGCAAAGAAAAACTCAAAAGCCATCACCAAACAAAAACTATTCAAAAATCAATCAGATTTTTTAGCTGGTTGTAACTTGCACTTCCTTAGCCTGAAATTGTATGGGCATAAAACTGCATACCCAAAAATGTTCTAAGATTCAGATTAAAATTCGAAACCTTGAATTATACGGTTTTGGTTAAAGTTTAAACAATGATTATACAGAAACACAACAACAAAAAAATCACTTGAAAAACATTTTCAATATTTATTTAAAAAAATCAACATGTGACCACTTGTATATTATTTATTTATTTTCTAACCTGTTGCTCTGTTTTAGCCTAACATCAAGAGAATGCGAAAAAGGACACTTGACAGGGTTGCATAGGTGACGCTTGTAGTGTATTCCGTAAAACAAACGATTCCTTAAATTCAGTTTGCAAAGAAATAGGACTTCCGTGCCTTAATACATACAGTGGCGGCAGAAATAATAGACTCGTCGTACTTCGAAGAGTTTTGGCTACATTTCTTTAGTCTATTTTATGTTTAATATTTTTTTATGAAAGCCCAGGTAGTTGTACAACAAACATCATATAAATCCGCTTTTCAAACTTTGACCAAAAATTATAAAAATTCGACAAATTTTAACCAAATTTTCTAACTCTTTATTCCGAATTTTTAGAAAAATTTTCTATAACTAGCCAGGTTTTTATAAAAAAATATTGAACATAATATAAACCAAAGAAACCAATATCGGGGCAGAAGAGTTTCTTAGTAGTAGGAAGTTGGATATTCTTACGAAGAAGTGCCCTGGAATTGCAATGCCGAGGGATACCATACATCCTAGATTCAGCTTTACAAATAGTTGCAAAAATGATCTGAGTAATGAAAATAGCTCGACAAGCATATCCGAGACAAATTGGCTTAACCAAAACATGATTACCTGGTACACTGAAAGCTCATTGACTGAGGCGGGTAGGTGTAGTTGGACCGAGGTTAAGATACTCGAAACCCATGGGAAAACATATGTCCATTTCCAGGCTGAAACATACGTGATCTAGACTGACAGCCAAGCGGTTGCCAAGGCCTTCAGATCTTCATTTATTTATTTATTCATTTACTGACCGCCTTTTAAGGCCTATAACATATCTGAATATTTACAATATTTGCTTACTATTTTATTTGATACAATTTTGGGTTTATAGTTTTTATACTGATATATGCATAAATTACATCACAGGATCCACAATCATACACAGATAATGTTTTGGATTCTAAGGCTATCTGAATAGGCATTATCTCTGAGAAGACTCGTATAAGGTTGCCACCTACTCGAAATTAGTTACAAATTAATTAAAACATCCTAATATGGGTATCAAATGGAAGGTATTTTAAATATTCCTAATTCAAAAATATTTTTAATAGGGTTGCCACCTATTTTGAATCGCATATTAATTAAATTTTTTGGTTGGAAAAAAAGGTAAAATATTACTATTCATGGGTATCAATGCTTTCCCGATATACAAAATATTATCGCTTGGGATAATAGTGTAAGGTTACCACTTGTTCTCGATTTCTTAAACAATGCTTCCCCTATATACAAAATGTTATGTAAGGTTACCACTTATTTTCGTTTCTACACAATTTATCTAAAACATCGTAATATGGATATCAAATGAAATGAATTGTTGAGAACTTTGGTCAGAAAATATTTTCCATCAGGGTTGCCACGCTTCTATGCAATAAAAATTTTTATTTTCTTAATTTCAATCAAAATTTTTTTATTTATACACAGTACATATACGCTCACGATATGTACTATTCATACCGGCGTATTTCGGAACAGGGTTGCCTCCTAAATTTTATAGAAAGGAATTTACTTAATAGAAAACTATCCAAATTTGGAAAATTTTAAAAAAATATATGCACGCCGGGCAAAGCTCGGTCAACCTGGTACTCTTAATTAACATACATACGTACGTACATAGTATGTATTTATGTATTACTTTCCAAAAATCAAAACTGATTGGTTTCGAAACCAAATATTTCAATTCTATTTGCGCATTTTGAAATTTAGCCACTTTCCTTACGATTGCACGTTTTCCCCCACTTCTGATTCAATTGAAAAGCAATTTGAGAAGCCGTAGGATTTGCCAAATTTCATTATGTCAATTTGTGTGGCACAAAATTTCCATTTAACAGATTTGAAAACTAAATTGGCAGAAGTGAGAAAGCAATTGCAAACACAAAATGGTAAATCAAATAAATAAGTAGAATGATTTGCTAAAACCACTATGTATACCTCACACTACGTGAGTTACTAATAGTGTCACGATTCACTGATTTACTCTCGCAGCTGACACTTTTTTATTTAAATTGCATAAAATTTCACGACACGTAAAAACAAATGCGAACAATTTATAAGAAATAACATAGAGAAAACAAATTCACATTCATTTCGAAGGCAGTAAGACTGATTTAAAAAATTAGCATAATTTATTTATTTTTTTATTTATAGCTTAAGAGAATCATTTTTCTGGGTAATATGCATAACTATGCACGCACATGTCCTTGTAACAGTTGTTTCAATAGGTGGAAACAAATGCCATTCGCAACTGGTTTTTTTTTTTTTAACCTTAATTTTTTTTCTAGAACTCACGCATCGCTGATTGTTGTACGAGTATGTACTTACTATTTGCAATTACACGCTGGTTGGCTTTTGAGGCATTGAAATGCACTCCATCCAACTCACATACGGGTAAATAAAAGCTTTATACGCTTTTGAGTAGTCATAAAATGGTAAACAAGGCGTGAATGAAGGACAGAGGTCGCAAGTAGAACTTTTTAATGTCAAAAAAATTAAAAAAAAAAGAAAATTGCTTTAGTTCAATAAAAACCCCTCACCTACTTAGAAGTTGTCAATAGCTCCGAGCATAGATATGCATTTAGTATTGCATTTTATAGGGGAATTAAAGAAGTCAATTTTTAGACCTAGTCCACATAAGACCGCTACAGAGTCAAAATGGATTTGTGTGCTATTTGAAATTTGCGCTATTTTGAAATTTGTATTGAAATTTCATCTTTGTACATAAATGCGATGAAATCCGTATAAAACAGTGCCTTATAGAGAGGCTGCGTTATCTTCCACATCCGTCATGATCCATTTGAAAGGCAAATTTAGACCCACTGGGCACATTGTGATATTAGATAAGCTTATTGCAAATGTTTGATAGCACAAGAAAGTGGCAGGTACATTCGAGCGATCTGATCTCTTCTGGGAAATCCGCGTCCTGGCGGGCATACTTGAGTGGCTAATAATTCTAGCTATCACCTTGTTAAGGATTCCTACCTGTGACGGAGAAAAAATTAATTGATCTTACTTTGTCCAACCTCGCCCAGATTTTAGATGAACGGTTGATTTAAGTCCGAACTTGCAAAATGAAACAGCTTTGCTTGCACTGTTCCCTCCCTGTCAACAAATTTTCTTCACTTTAATTGAATGCCCCTCTGCGATCCTCGAAGAATACTCACTGCAGGCAAGTGCTTTCAGGGAGATTTCATGGAAAATTCTTCCAAAAATGAATTCAGGTTGAAAAACTCTGAAGTCATCTCCGATTATTTTCATGAAGGATTATCCGATTCCTTCCGTTGCTTGCTCGAGAAAATGAAAATGAATTATAATTCAAATTCAAATGCGCGATCCCGGTTCGACTAGACTTAGCAAGTGAAAATATCGGCACCAATATGTGTTTTGAGTGATCAGTAACACATGCGTCATATACCTACTGTTACATAAAAAATTGCAAAAATAAAAAAACGAATTGTATTCATGCCACAAACACGAGTATGATTTTGCTTTATTTAACTTTTCATATTAACCGCCAACAAATGTATGTGGAAGTTGTAAAGGAAAGTGAATGTGCAAACAGTAATAACGAAATGTAAATAGAAAATGTTAACAATGCCAAATCCGGCGATAATACTCAGCTTAGTGGCTGATTATGATTTTGATTGCATTACTTGCATTGATTTTGGGCTTGTAATGCATTAATGGCATTGATATTGCATGAATGGATATTAGATTCAGTTTCACTAGTATTCATGTAAAATGCATTTCCTAATATGTAGTGCGCATGTGTGTGTGTGTGTGCTACACTTTTGCTGTAGCTCAGCACTTTAAACACAATTTCGTTGTTGACAACAGTTCTTGTTTGGTGATTATCATAAAATTTTATGCAGCGAACGAACAGTTTCACTTTGTTGATTGAGTTTTTTGTTTTCTTTTTTTTTCATTTAGTGAACTTTTCTCCGTCACAAGTTAACTAACAGGGAACTGGTTAGACTAATTTTAGTTGAAGTTGTGCATTTTTGCATCAAAAAAACGAAAACCTAGCAAAGGCATTTAGATAATCAGTACACAGAGCGAAAACCACCTAATAAAATTTGAAAAAATTAGAAGAGATCTCAATGTTTTTTTTTTTTTTTTAAGAAGGCCATCTTATTTTGCGATTACATTTTCAATGAAGTCAAAATGGAATTCCTTCGATTTTTATTAGGTTAAAAGCTAAAAATAGAAAGTGAAAAAAACCCAGTTTCCGCTGACCTGTCCCCAAACCCGGGACAGTTTACTTAATTAAGGAGTGTTTACTTTTTAGTGATGCAGTCAAGTAGGTTTCCTCTACGTAGCGTGATTTTAAAAAGATATTCTTATAAAAGATAATAACAAATTTTTTCACATAAAATCAATAAGGAATTTCTTTAGAATTTTCTTTATTTGTCCGTCTGTTTATTACTTAGTCGGCAAACTTTTCATATAGCCAATCTTCTCGTTTATCTAGCCAATATTTTTCTCTGTGTATGAATGTCCGTACAGCTATTTCTGTCGCTTTAGCTCCTTTGTAAGCAATTGGCTACAGCACAAAATGAAAATTGGCGATTACTTTTATGATGTGACACACCACAGCCTGCTCCCTTTCTCTGCAGCGTATGCGTTTCCAAAACTCTTTTTTGTCTTCGTATTTTCTCTTTAGCGAAAATTGTATTAGACGTTTCCATGAAAAGCAATTTTGTCTCTAACCAACAAATTTGTCCAATTGCTTTGCCTTACTAGTCACTTGCAACTGTTAAGCTCCGTAGAATTTAAATTTGTATGAAAATTGAGCACGAAAGAATGTTACTCATACGTCGCTAAAACCTAAGTAACACGCTTTTCTGCTCATATTTCATACAAAAAATCTTGCGAATTTTTTTTTTTTTACCACTCATTATTTCGTATTGATCCATCGATTTTCTTCATCAGTAACTTATTTCTTTTTTTTTTTAACAGAAGAGGCTTTAGTACAAAGGCAAAAATTTGCCACAGAAGTGTTTTTTTTTTTTTAATTTTTCTTCTGTTAAAAGTTGGTATTTTTCATTTGTTCATTAAAAAATAAAAAAGGCTGGAATGATTAATTAATTTGTCAGAAACTATAAGCCCTATCGGAAAGTGATGTATATGCGGTTAACGGAAAATTTCATTGGCTTTCTTTTGCTGTATTTTATTTTAAAATTTTTAAATTGGTTCGTAAGATATACTTACGTGATTAAAAGGAACCAATGTTTGCTTTAAGCTGCATAACGATAAATTGCAAATATCTCAAAAACGTATCCATAGAAGAAAAATTAACTCGATTTTCGGAATCTCCGAGTAATTCTACATAGGAATTGGATAGGGGCATCCATAGAACATTTTTGCTGTAAACCAAACCAGTGTATTTAGTACAATAGTTTATCATTTTTCCATAATTGCATATGGAAAAGCTTATGGGAAGGGCAAAACAAAAGCGTATTCAAACGAAAAGATTTTCAAAAATGACAGGACAATAAAAGTTGCAAACCGCATCTCCCACCTTTGCTAAACGAGTACTTTCCCCTGCAGAAAAAATTATCAATTGATAAAAAATAAACCACCAAAAAATATAACTTTTTGTTAACTACAAAAAGCTAATTTCAAACTAGTCGAAAAGTAATGAAGGAGTCATGCAGACGCACTGGGGAGTCTTTAAGCAAGTTTCTATATAAATATCCTCATACAAATTTTACATTGAATACCCGTTTTTCTGAACTTCACAAGATCGAAGTTTTATATTATATCATTTTGAAGCTATGTCTGACGGAATTCTAGTACAGTTTGAGCGCCTACAGCAGAATATGTAATATTAAATGAAGTAATAAGAAATAAGCAGGTAAAAAAAATTTTAAAAATATATTTTATGTCTAAAAGTTATTAGTTACAAGTTAGTTGGCATCTAATGCATCGGCAACCACCCTTGACTATTTCGCAGCCATCGCCACAGAAATATAGTTAGCTTTCCAAAAAGAAAATATACAGATAATAGTGGCATTTGGTTCCTTCCTAATCGACTTCAAGTTAACACTAAATACATTTCCTGCAGAGTTTCTGCATGCCAACGTCGCACAAGAAATTTCGTTCACAATGTGCCAGTTATATATAAGTCGGAGACTAATTGATCTCGAATTTGCTTATAGGCGATTATTCGCCTTTTTCCAAAACCGGGTTTCGAGTTATTCGAAAAATTGCGATTTGAAAAAAAGTAGGAAAACCCGTTAAACTGGTTTTATTTTAAAAGTTTAAATAAAGTGAAAAAATGCTTATAATATATATAAATTAAAATATATATATATATATATCAGTGAAAAATTTACGTTTTGTTTTATTTTCACTTTTTTTTATACTTGATTGCATTTTTAATGCCTATTTTCGGATTATAGTACTGCCAGTCGGGAGGTCCATGGTTAAATTTCTGGTCTCAGAAGCATCAAAAAAATGCCCGCAATTGGCAAGAAGGCTTCGGTATAGCTGAAGACGGCCTGTGCTTACTTGTTTTTTGTTAATTTTCACAAAAAACAAAATCGAAGCAGTGGTTTGTTACCAAAACCTAGACTTCAAGTCGTTGCGGGTTATCGTCTTACTAACGAAACAAAACTTTAAGAATATGTTTTTTTAATTAAGCGGAATATATATCTCGTATGCCTATATTTGCATCCTTTTTTCAAGCTCTGGCCCGAGCAACATCTAAAATGTAAAAAGTGTTTTCTATTAGCGATCACCTCTCGGCAGGCAATAGCACACCTCCGAGTGTATTTTTGGCATGAAGAAAGCTTCTAAATAAAACCCATCTTCTGTTCGGAGGCAGCGTAGAACTATGGGTCCAACCCTCTTTGTGTGACAACAGCAAGGTGCACACCACAAATCGGAGTAGAATCGCGGCCAAAAGCTCTAGCTAATGACTCCTGTGATAGAACAGAACCAAGTGCATAAGCCAAAGGTTTGCGTAATAATTTTTGTTATATTTTTGGTATTTTGTTGTATTTCAATTTTATCTCAAGGCTTCCAGAGACAAGATAGACAAAAACAAAAAACAAACGTATAGAGATGTCGAATAGTTGGTTTTTCCAAGAATTCGAAAACAGAAAGTACAGCAAAATTAAGTAACCATTGGTTAATGGGTTCTCTTATATCTCGGGAGATGTGTAAACGCAAAATATTTATTAATTTTTTACGCTTCTTAAGATTCCTTATAGCATTTTCTATCAACGTTATAAAACTCGAGTTTTTCTCTTTCTATCATTTTGCTCTCCTGCTTATGTGTACACACTTTGCGAATAATCATTTTCTTTTGCATACATAAATTCCCCCTCCCATCATCCATTCCAATCGTAGGCAAAAATGAAATGAAACTTTTAATTGCTTTTATAACCCTTTTATACCAGTTACCGCTAAATCCAAGGCAACCAACCGGTTTGTTGCATGTCATTTTTTCTCGGCGACAGTTGCAATTACATGCACACAAGTACACATGCAGCTAAACATATCTATGTACATTTCTTCTATACAATCGTATATTGTACATTGTTTATGAGTGCATTGCATGTGGGCGTGCGGTAAAAAGTTATTTGCACATTAATCTAGTCGGATTGTTCCAGCAATGGAGGAGACAACACAGGCAATTAAGGAATAAATCTCGTTTATTGTTGGTTAGTTTGTTTTATTAATTTACTTGGATAAAGAAGAACAAACATATATTTACAGCGTCGTAACAATTTTACAAACTAGAGCCTATTTGCGAAACTTTGAAACAATAAAAAATAAAAAATATTAAAATTGCAAAATATTAAAAGTGTCCAAGCCTAGAGCTTATGAGAAAAAAAAAATATGTTTAACATACTCCTACGCGGCTTTCCCCTTCATCAATGTTTCTTTTTGGGTAGCGCACTTCATGCATACATACATATGTTTGTCTATATGTATTTATTATTCTCCACAGTTGGCTTTGCCACTTGGAATATTCTGTCGGATGGTGTGCGAGTGAGCTGTAAATATTTATTAACGGATTAAGTCAAGCATTTATGCATCCACAACCAACAACCGTACAACTCATATACGTTTGTATGTTTCTTAAACAGCTTTTCTTTTTTTTCTCTTTTGTATGTGTAGTGCATACGTATTGCAGGGTGTGAAAATTGCGAAAGGATCTATGGATTAACGTTATGGTTGTGGTTGTCGGGGTGAATTGCAAATGTTTATATGCAAATATTTTCACAGATTAGCAAATTGTGGCTCAAAGCCGGATAAGTGGCAGAGAATATGAAAGAAAAGAGTTGTTGGTAATAGATATAGGTACAAAACTAGATAAGTAATACTGAGAGTTATCTATATATATACAATATTTACATAGGTGTATGTATGTTTCAGTGTTTTAAATCTACGAATTGAATGAATTTCACCTGCGCTGGGTAATGGTAAATCATTTAATTTTAATAGAGTCTTTACTTCGAATGAGCCTAGCAATGTACAAATACAATCGAAATCGGAATCTTAAACATATATACGTAGATATTTCAACTTTTTTTCTATATTTCAATAACTTTTCAGTAATTTCTATGCAATATTTTATCTTGCTTTCAGCTAGTGTCGAACCTTCTACTGCCAGCCCGGAAAATCATCGGCTATAACTCAACAAACCCAACCATATAAAACTCTAGAAAATAATGTTTTTGCAATCAACGAAACCACCGGAAATATAGCAGCCAATAATTGGATAGATTCATACAACTTTTCTAAAAATTATCAAATTAATACTTAAAAACATAAATTTCCGAAAAATGCAGCTTAATAGCTTCTTCAACTGGTCGATGTTTTGCACCATCTTGTGTTTGTTTGTAGTAGGTAAGTACAGAGAAAATCCAACTAAATATGTAGAAACTATTATCGAATACTAGTATAAACTTTTAAGTCTTTTAAAAGGTCACTCCCATTTTATTTATATAAAGAAGTAAATTTGTGTGCACACGTACACATGCATATAAGCAACTAAAAATATGGAAGATAAGATGAAACGGCAGGTTAAGTATACGCCCCGACGCACAATGAGATTTCATCGGAAAAAATTAAGAAGAATTATATTCAACTAAAAGTTATTGAGATTTGTGTTAAACTTCTTCTAATAACTTTTGTTTTGATTTTTTTATTCTATTGTTGTAGGTTCATATGAAAATATAGCATTTACTTGTAGTACAAAGTAGTGCAAAATATTAGCAAACAGAAGTTATACATTATAAATGCCGACCTTGACATGGACCAAACTTTGTTCCGTCCGTCGTCCTATAGAAAGATTAAAAATCGGAACCTTTTCTTTCGATTAAAAAAAACATGGTTCATATTGATGGCATTTTTAAGGCGTTTTTGAGGTTAAGTTTCCATACCTTAAAATAAACTGATTACTCCAATTTTTTCGTTCTTTTTAATGTATTTTTTTGTAAATGTGCAATGACATAAATTTAGAGACAAAAAAAATGACAAAGTTTCGCCTCGGTTTTAGTACTATTATTATTTTATTAGATTTTATTTCATTTGTATGCATCATGTATGTATGTATGTTTGTTTGGGTCAAATCTTGAAGTCGATTTTAACCAACTTCCCGATGAGCTGAAGGATTGAAAGTTCAAATTCTGCTCAGAACCCAATGACAATGCAATAGGAAAGAAATGAGATTAATCTGCTAGGAGATGCCGGAGTCGAGATAATTGAAAACCCAGTTTTTATAATCCGATTTGATTCGCCGCAAAAAAAAAAAAAATACTGGTAGGTGGCGCGTGGTCAATTTATTTCCAAATCCTGCATCTATGGTCGGATTTTGTTTATATTTATATATAAGTAAATACATATGACTATTATACCTACATGGAAAGGAATAACTCCACAAAAAAATTTTACCAATACGTGACTCAGGAGTCTAGATATTTTGTCCAATTTGTTTCGTATTAAGAAAGCTTGTTTAAGAAGCATTTTTTATTACTAACTTTTTTTTTTTTAAATCTTTTTTCGATATTTACATTCAATAAAATGAACTCCAAAAAGATGGCCTTCGAAAATGCCGCAAGGATTATTAATGTTGTGTGTGGAGCAGATAAAACTAAAATCTTGAATAGTTACAGCTCTCCTTTAAAGTTTAATTTAGGTACTAAGGTGACTGGCGTTGTATGGTCTGCTTCGTATATAGCACACGCTCTTCGAAAGTGTCACAACTCCAAAAAAAAAATAGGTCGATTTTTCATGACTATATTCTTTAACTAGAAAACTATAAACTATTATATTTGTTTTTGTACCAATTGCTTTTAATCTGTACGAGCTGTTATATTTCTAGATCTTGTTTTTGAGTTGTGCCTCTTTTGAGTGTTTGGAGTGTGTGCGATATGTAAATATGTATATATGTACATATCTACCAGTACATAATTGAATTGATAAATCAATAAAGTCGATCTATTATCCAGCAAGATGGTCGCTGTCACTGCGTATGCAATACTTCCTTACGTACACAGTTTCATAGGCATAACTATATACATATACAGTTGTCGTCAACTAATTATGTTAGTGCCATTTTAACCAGTATAGATTATTTTTCTTTTTACTGTTTATGTAATAAATGTTTTAATATTTTTGTGTTTAAATCTAGCTCATTGTGTAACAAGCACCCCATATAAATCCATATTCCCATTAAATTTTAGTAGCATAAAGTGCTACATGCAAGAGTCTAGGAAACTGCGTTGCACTTTATCAATTATATAAATAGGCAATCATGTTTCGTTTACACCCCTTTTACGGCTAAACTATACTTCTAAGGTATAAACAATTATATATCATTAGAAAGGTATTTTGATGCTGATGTGCAGGCAATTTTTAAAATTTCAAATTAGTTTAAAATAGAGCGAAAAAATCAATTCAAAAGTCACACCAATACAAGTACCATACATGTACATGGTTGGGGCGGAAATGCCTCCTAAATGTATGCTTTAATATTGATAGTGAATTAAAAAAACGTGCTAACCCTGCAAAAATCGTTGGACCATGTAGTCTATGTGTGGTATATTGGAGTACTTACAAAAGTGTTCCTCTGGCATGCTATAGCACCAGCTTATTGTTACCCGATCACTGCTCGTGTTTTAACGAAATGTGATTGAAGTTCAGCATTTGAAAGCACATTTGCATTTGCTGTAGCTGAACGTGTAGAGATGCTGGCTGTTAGTTCTTAGCTCCCAGCATGTTCGGGTTCGAATGTCGTCAGAGGCAACATGCAATTTTTAATTTTTGTTTTTGGTTTTTATTAATTTCAAAAAAAGCACCTGTTAAGTGAAGAACAAAATCGTGTACAAATGAAAAAATATAACAACAATGTCATTGGAGTTTGTTGGAGTAGTTTTGTGCTACTCTGATGTAATGCAGAGATTGAGTACATGGTCCTGCCCTAGGACATCGCAATGTTAATTGGACCATATTTTTTATATGAATTGTGGTTAATTTTGGAGTACTCCTTGGTCCTTCGGGAGTCCTCTTTACATGCATGCATGGAGTAGTCGCGATTTTTGCAGGGAAGCAGCAGTTTAGGAATAAGATGTATGTATGTATGTACATGAATAGATTAGACTCAAAAAAGGAAGAAGGTAAAGTTGAGTATGGAGAAGAAGAAAGGGATAAATAAAGAAATTTAAATAAAAGTAAAGAAACCTAAATATAAACACAAAGAGGAAGGAAAATTTAAATACCTAACCCAATAACAATGGTGGGGTGAATATGTAAATGAAGAAAATAACGGACATATTTAGATCAAGAAAAGGAAAAGATAAAGATGAAAAAGAAGATGAAGACCAAGACGAGGAAGAAACTGAAGACGAAGATGAAGATGAAGATGAAGATGAAGATGAAGATGAAGATGAAGATGAAGATGAAGATGAAGATAAGGATAAAGATCATAACCCCTTAACTTAACTTAACTTACCTCAACTCATCTCACATCCGCTTAAAAACTTACTCCACCAGAGCTCACCACACATTAATTCACCACACCTTAACTCCCCACACCTAAATTCACCACACCCAATTCACCACACCTCAACTCACCACACCTTAACCCCCACACCTAAATCCACCACACCTTAATTCACCACACCTCAACTTTCTCACCACACCTTAACTCTCCACACCTCAACTCACCATACCTTGATCCACCACACCTTAATTCACCACACCTCAACTTTCTCACCACACCTTAACTCACCACACCTTAACTCACCACACCTAAATTCACCACACCGTAACTCCCACACCCAATTCCATCACACCGCAACTCACCACACCCAATTTCACTACATGAAATGATATCACTTGATGAGGCATCAAAGGCAACATCATTCGGCATAAAGTAAACCAAAATAAATAAGATTTAGATAGAGAGGAAGAAAGGGATAGGGATAAAAAGGAAATACAACTGAAGATTGTGCGATGTTATATTGTGGTGTGTTATGCTTCATATGTTATGTTATTTAATCTAATTTTATGGTTTAATGGTATGCTAAGTGCTAAGCTAAACTCCCCTCCACTTAACCCATTCCAACTAATGTTTTTTCAGCTCATTCAACTCACATAAACAATCCCTAATTTTATCGGTTGAATTTCAACCGCTGGGCGAACTCTAGTTTTGATAAATTTGCATTAAAAATGCATACTTAAAATTTTTCTAAAAATTCCGATTAAAAAATTTGGTGAAAGTTAGTTGATTTTTATTGAAATATGGATTTATATAAACAGCTAGACTTTTATAAAAAAAAAACAATATGTAGTAAACATTAAACAAACAAAAAATCGCCGCCTTGTTAAAATGGCACTTACTTAATTAGTTGGCCGCAAGAGTATAGTACATATTCATTAATGACCGAATGCATTCACCTATGTAATTAAACCGACTGCGCCAAATTACGTACAACAATTTGCTTTTAACTAATCAACCCTTCACTCGATTTCAATTATTTCTAATAGCTCAACGGAGATTTGAAAAAAATGGGAGCAGAAAAAAAACTATAGCAGCCTATATTAAAAGTAGCGACATTTCAAAATGTGCTACTCCAAAGCTTTTGTTCAAGGTAATAAAACTCGAGATATAAGCAGTTTTGTTGTAGGTATAGTAAATAAAATCATATCGAGTAATGGAAATCGGTTTTTATTCGATGTTGAAAGAAATATATTTAGCGATTTAGCAAATGTGTAAACCTTACTACTTTGAATGTTAATCCCGGGATCCCGGCCTTTTTTACTCTCTTTATTGACCAGTATTGGCTATATATCTTTTTTATTTAATGATTAATATTTTTTTATAAATGTCTAGCTAGTCTACCGTAAGTAAATTTTAAACAAAAAAATCAATATATTCGCGAAACCATGGGCTAATTAAAGTAAAATTGCGTTTTTAGTTTTTCGCTCTGCCGTCAGTAATTCCGAACTGATTTTAAAGATTCAGTGAAATGTGCTTAGAGAAGAAGTACGGGTATCGAATTAAAGAGGAAATTCTGTAGAATTTAAACAGATTCACGTTTTTGGTACATTAGGACTGGCAAGTATTGAGAATGTCCTTTTAAAATTTTATCCTTGTAATTTCGCAATATTTGTTTTTGAAAAAATTATATGCTGAGGACTTAAATAAAATCGATAAAATCCTTAAATTTCGTTATTCTAATTTTATCAGCTTAAAAAATTAACTATCCGTCCTTGGGAATCCACAAGATTTTAATTTTTTGTTGATTCTAGAGAAATTTCCTATTTAATTTGGTACCCATATTTTTATTCCATTGCATTGAATTTTTTTTTTTAAATAATTTTTGGAATTAATCATATCTTTGTAACAACAAAAATAAAATAAATCCTGACATCAGAGAGAAAAAAAACGCCACTTTAAATAAAAATGTAGGTTTCATTTATTTATTTTATGGCAGGAGAGATATTCAGAAGCAATTTTTTCGATTTAAGTTGTTGAAAAGTAATGAATATCTAGATCCCGGAACTAATCCCGGGGCTGTGATAACGACAACCCAAAAATGCCGGGATCGTAAAAAGCGAAAAATTAACAACCCTAATAATAATTAATAGTTAGAAAAATGAAAAGAGCAAAATTTTTAAAAACTAAACCCAGTTCATAATTTTGTCTTGTCGCTCCATTCTTTTTGGAATTTTCCATTTTCAGTTTAAAAAATAGGTCCCAATATTTTTTAGTTTACCAATTCTTATTGGAACACTCGAGATCTCTTAAAAGTGCAATAATTTCATAGTGCGAATTTTCTGTATTTTCTTTTAGAATTAACAAAAAGTTTAAAAACAGAAGTTTTTTTGGTTGTTTTTCTAGGAATTCGGAATTTCCTACATACATATTTATGTAAGCTGATTTTTGGAGCTTTACGGCCACCAGCATTGAGAATTAATCAAAAGTAGATATTTGTCGGCCGCACGAATTATCAAAAACTTTGAACAAATTTTGAGTTGGGATCAGCAGATTTAATTTTGCAATAAACATCAAAATTCTCAATTCACAAATTTTAACTTTTCATTTAGCTAACATAAATTCATGTATGGAAAACACACAAAGCTTTTTCATATATGTGTACTTGTAATATAAAACACTCTTCATGTCAAATAAAATTAAATAAATTTCTCTCAATTCACCGATTATGCAAATTTAAATTCTTCTAGTAAATATACCTATTTCAACTGAATTAGCCAATCACTAAACAGCCACTCGTATTTATGAATAAATATAATCGAACTGAAATTCGATAAGAGATTTTAGTGAAACAAATCGCCTGGAGGACACTGCCATCACAAACACTAATTTATGCGCACACTTGCAAACTGAAAACGAAGCTGGATAATTGACTCAGTTTCAATTTTATGCCAGGATTAGGGTTGTCGCCTCTTTTGATATTGATTTTATTATCCTTACTAAGTGGAAAATACATATACATATATATTGCATATACATATGTATTTTAGCAGTTGCTATTTCTACACACATAGTACATACATATGCAGTTGCATACACACAAATATATCCTTTGTTATGTTAATTAAGCCACATTGGCAAAGACAGCCGAAGCCAATTATTATTTGTGGCAATTCTCCTATGGCTATTGAACAGCAGCTTAACTTAATGGCTATTTGATTGATTTGCTTTTTCTGCTTTTGTTGTTTGGATACAAATTCATACATATGTATGTATGTCTGTTTTCCCGATGTAAATATTAATTGATTCGAATGGTGGAATAGTTTGAATTCTTGATTTTAGAGCTTAAATGAAAATAGCTTGATGTATTGAATTTAACGAACTTATCACTGCCGATAACTCCGCAAAACGGACCTTTTTGCGTTACGAGCACTCTGTTGTAATTCCACAAAATTAATTAATTGATCAATTAATTTTTAAAGTAAATTTTCGTATAATGAATTCTTTTGAAATAAGCGGCGCTTTTAATTTAGTTTTGATCACGCTAAGGAGCGTACATATACATATCTTAGCAACAGCATTTTGGCAATAAATATTCTCACAAAAAATATTCCGCCGTTCGAAGTAAGTAGATGCATATTAAACTTCCTACATAATACACCAAGTTCTTACAGTGCCGATCAAAAGTGGATGAATAGCGTTTTGTTTTAAGTTTTTGTTACAATGTTCTTTATTTTCAAGATAACATTTTTTGTTATTTTTTATACAAATATGGTTCAAGCTTTAATAAAAAACGTATAGATCAAACTTTCAAAGTTTAAGGGCTGTTCCCAGCACTCAAGAAAAACGCAAAATTCATATAAAATTACACACAAGAAATGGGAAAGAAAATTTCTGCTAACAAAATTTTTTCAATCAGTTTCTTCAAGAAAATTTACAACAAAAGCAAAGTAATTTTTGAAGCAACAGAAACAATGAAAAAATGTTCTTGTTATTTTTCTTGATAGCTGGATTCTAAGCTTTATAAAGAATTTAGAAAAACTCAAAAAATGTTCATCAAATTTCGACCTTTTTAACTGCATACCCAAAAATTTTATAAAAATCCTGATCTAAAAGCTCAAAATTTAAATACAAATTCTTGGAATTTTTTTTTAAATCCTGTATAAAATTTTAATGATTGATTTATATGGTTTTTGTTAAAGTAAAGTTTACAAAAAATAAAAAATATTTTAGTTTGAAAAACTTCGTAAATATTAAAAACAAAACCCCATCCATTTACTTTTGACCGCCACTGTATGTATATGCCTTGCAACAAATTCGACATTTTTTTATTAAATTTAGGTTTAATAAATGGAAAGGTTTTGTTTTGTTGGACTATGAACTTCATTTACACTCAATTATCAAAGCCACTCGCAGTTCATTTACAGGACAACCAACAGCACTTCAACTTTGAAAGACAAATTTTGTCAATTACAAATGAAAAATCAAACGCACTTCCCCATCTATTCAGAATTTTCATTTGCCACATTTCTCTCAAGAATTAAAGCTTTTGTCGTTATATTGTGTTATGAAAACACAGTAAGTTGCTTAGATTTGTGTTTCTAATTCTCATTTTTGTTGCTTTGTTAACAAATTGAGAAATTGTTTTGTGGTGTAGCTGCTGGTGGCACCCGCATATTGCATGCCCCTGAGGCTTCTGAGCTTTGTCAGACACTTTTTGCAAATGAAGTACGCACTTCGGAGTGCGGAGCGGAATAAACAAGTGCTGAAATGAGTGGACGAGTGCACGAGTAAATAAATGATGAAATCTTCACTTACATACATATGTACGTAGCCAATTTTTGGTAGTTCCCTTGGGGAGTGTGGGGTACCAACCGCCAGCTGACCACAAACAGGCAACCGCAGGGAATGTCCTGGCACACTGCTATGCCACCCCCATTTGTTTGAAGCTGTACACTTTGTCTTCACTTAGCATTTTCATCGCTTGATGTGTGCTTATCTTTCTTCTGCATTGCCGCTCAGCTGTTCTTCCAGAGCTACCCAGACTTGCGAGCTTATATTCTGACCTGCTCTATGGAATTTAGCTAATAAATGTTTATACATATTTGTATTCGGTTCATTTTTGCCGCCAGTGTTTCAGGAATTTGAGTCAGCAGCCAGGCATTGTATCGAAGTACGATTGTATGTGTGTGCATATTTGCTTAGAATTTTTCAAGCGAAATTGAAATAAACGCAATTGTTGCTTTTGTTGTCATTTTGCTGTCATTGTCAGCAGCAGTTGCTCTATGGTTACATACATATATTGGCATCATTGTTGCTGACGGTGTAGCTGTTGCAATCACAAATCTTCCGACACTGTTGCTCTGACTTGCATCGCAAAACAGAAGATACGTTTTTAAAGCGACTTTAAGTCGATTAACTTTGCTTACTTTAAAACTAAATAAGTAGGTACAACAATTAAGGACAGGGCGAAAATAATTTCTTTAACTGGATATTTCAAATAGTATGCTTTTCAAATTACAAATATGTAGATAGAAATTTACTTAGATGGAAACTTAATAGTAGGGGAGCCCACGATGCTAAATCGGGATTTACTCGAGCGTCATTTTGACCTGTTGGATTTTGATGATTATGTGATGTGAAGAAGAAGAAAAAAGGGCATGTGAAGTTCTACCTTACAGCGGTGGGTGGAGGATCTACAGGCTTCCAAAAATGTAAAAAAAAAAACAGTTACATGGATTTACTCGAAGGCGTCAGATAATTAATAGTGCATAAATAAAACGTGTTTCTGATGACGGAAATATACTAATCTGCCGGTTTGCATGGTGGGGGTGGGCGTACGGGCCAAAAATGGGTGACAAAAAATTTACTCGAGCGCGTCAGATATTCACAAGGGATGTTAAATGGGCCCGAATGAATCTCCCATTCAATAATCTGACGATTCAAATGTGACGCAAGTCTTCTTGAAGATGCAAAAAAAAAAAATCGCCATTTGGATTTACTTTTCATACAGAAGGTTCATCTCGATGCCCTGGTCGTGCTGCTTCATAATCTGATGATTATCTGGAGGGGTTTTCTTAAT
Source organism: Rhagoletis pomonella (assembly GCF_013731165.1). Taxonomy (NCBI): domain Eukaryota; kingdom Metazoa; phylum Arthropoda; class Insecta; order Diptera; family Tephritidae; genus Rhagoletis; species Rhagoletis pomonella. The sequence continues at coordinate 100,131,167 of NW_023458557.1, read as the reverse complement.
CTGACGGTTTAAAAAAATAATTTCGTTTCTGAGATGCTCAGTCAACCAACCATATATTATTATAAACACTTATTATTTCATCCGTGCAACTATCATCATGCAGCAAATCCAGTTCGACTTGGTCGTCAATTTCTTCTACATTTTTCCCATCTGTAACAATAAGTAATTGACAATACTTTTTTTTTACTTTTTTTACATATTAAATGAAAAGTGTGTTATTATAGAATTTACAAGGTATTATACCTGAATACCCTAGAATAGTCCAACAAATTTCTTGACAATAATTTGATCCACACAACACACAAAAACCATTTCCACTGATCATGAATCACAAAATTTAGTTAGAAAAATTTCAGAGGTTATATTTCATGGGGACACCATGAATTAAAGAAGTAATTTTTAACAGATATTTGTTGAGCTAAAAGTTACATCATGTGCTACTAACTTATCTTAATATAATTTCAATCTAATGCTCTTTCGATTTGCGCTTATTTCAATCCTAATTCAAACTATTTTGAAACTGGGATTAAATTAATCGTAATCGTAGATGCACTTAATTAATTACACATGTACATACATAATTTCATCGCCCAGCTCAAATTTATACATATAACGGCTTTGATTCGCAAATGCACATACTTATGTACATATACAGCGGAACAACACACGAGCCTTTAGCGAGCGATTGTTTGGGATAATTCTCACATTTCACTTGCAACTGGTATCATTTTGCGAGCATTTGGTCCGCTGGGTATTCTTACAGTCATAAACAAATCAAAAAATAACAAATTTCGTAGAAAAATCTGTAGTAGTTTTGAAAAACAGCAAGTGCTTGTGGAAATCGTCAGATTATATACTTCCCGTTATCCTTCAGCTGTTTGCTTCAAAATAAAAAAAAAAATTTACCGCGCTCGAGAAGGTCAAGGTAACGTTTTTTTTTTTTTTTGCAAGTTTGCGACCCTCTCAATCCCTTGCGCCGCGCTCAACTCGTCAGATGCACACTTTTAACCCACCATTTCTTAATCTGACGCGCTCGAGTAAATTCACCTATCAATTTTTGTTTACTATTCTGATCAGCTGTCCTATGCGCGCGGCTCTACACAGATGGCTTGGATTTGGCAGAGGTACTCTACAGAATGCAGGGTATACCCATATGTTAATCTGACGCGCACGATTAAATCCCCGAATCCCCCGTTGGGCTCCCCTACTATAAGTGAAAATATGTTTAAACGAATCATAGTGTGTAAGTATGTACGGTTGCGAGAACGTTAATAGGAAGAGACATTTTAGCAAATTTTGGCTAATTTTCTTTGTTTGAACATGTTTATTATTTTTTATAAAAAATACAGCTTACTATCTACACTGAGAAAAAGGATTAGTTTCGACAACTAAAGATATTTAGTTCCCGAATTTTGACAATATTTGGGAACTGTGACCAAGGATTGGGAACTATTACCATGGGTTGGTAATTATAACTAAATATATTAAAGCTTCTAATATTCATCTAGGTTGTACCAAATCGTTAATTTAGTTTAAGGGTTTGGTAAATACTAATAAATATTTTTTTGAAGCATATTTCTACAAATTCCATTCAACTTAAAGTATGGTTCATAAAAGGATGCCATTAAGCTCTGCTAATACAGATAAGCTTTCTTTCAACACATGGATTAGTCATAGTTACCAAATCTTAGTTGATCGATTTGGTTTGAGAGCGGAATATATTCATGCTTATGAGCACCCCCTAAATAATGATCAGCGTTCTCTGAGCTCATGTGTGTTTCACATACGAAGAGCGCCAGCTAAGCAATGCACACAGTCCCACTTATTGAATCGTTTGAATGCGCTAGTATGCCGACCATTGCATAAAAACGATTCAATGAATGAGACTGTGTGCGTGGAAATCATTGCTCCGCTACCGCTGTTCGTATACGGGTGAAACACGCGTGTGGTTACAGAGCGCTCAGTAAGCTATGGCATGTCGATCACTGCGCTGGGTAGAGAAAGAAAAGTGTGTGCTATGACATGCCCAGGCTTGTTTGTCTCAGTTTCAGTTTTGCCATCGCCGCGAGTTGTTTCGGTGCGGGTATGGTTATTTAAAAATATAAAGTTTGATGCCAACCGGCGTTTCTCAGTGGATATATAATTCATGTGAATTATAATTAGAAAGTATCTATTTAGCCAAGGAAAAAGCAAAGCACTATACTTAAACCAGCACTTCCAGCAGATATTGACCTGGGTTTTCGCACGACTATTCCTGTTTAATCGTTTCTTTTTAGGAAATTCTTACCACCATATACATATGTATTATTTACACTAGTAACTATTTATGTAAATATGTTTGTATTTTTTATGCTTAATATATGCAAATAAAAGAAGTAAATACAACAACCATCGAGTAAATTTTTATTTGTGTCAAACTGAAACTTTTTTTCCAATAATAAACGGTTAGCTGATTCATGTCTACAGCAAGTTCATAAAATTAATTGAAAACTTGTATCAACCAAAGCATTGTTTATATTTGCTCAACAATGATTTTATTCAACTAACAATATTGTCCACTCAAGGTAGTCGTTTTGTAATTATTAACAAATATACATTTGTCCCAACTAGAAGGCTCAAGTAAATTGCAGACTTTCGTGAACTAGATATTTATTTCGCCATATCCAACTATGCCACTTGGTCACTATAACCAAATCTTGGTTATTATAACTAAACCTTTTTCTGAGTGTAGCTATATGCAGCATTCCCTTTATTCTTTAAACGACAAAGCGCAAAGTTTAAGTTTGAAGTATCTACCGTTGATATTTGGGAATTTTTTGTTAGCGCATATTGCTTCCATCCAAAGCATGTTCAACAATTTTTTTTTTTTTTTATGAAGAAAATGAGCAACACCTTCCACAAAAAAATGCCAAAAATCAACGGTAAGTCCTAGATACTTTAAACTTGCACTTTGTTATACTAAAATTGAATGGGCTACAAAACTGCGTACTGGCAGAATGTTTCTAATAAATCGAATTAAAAAATACCTTGTCGAATTTTGATAATTTTTTTTACAACGTTTCAGATTTTGACTTACATGGTTTTTGTTAGAAAACGAGCTACACTTTGATAAAATTGTATAAATATTATTGCCTCTTTTTATTTTCGCCACTGTATATCTTGAAATGAATAAGCACAAGTTTAAGCTACTTAAATTAATGCCTTAATATTGGCTTATCCCAGTTCCGCAATATTACTATGCCCATTTGCAACTACATACTCGGCAAATGCAGTCAATAAACAATCAGTTGCCATAGCTTCCACATATGGAGGTATACAACCACACACAGCAACCGAGATGCATATATGTATGTATGTAGGTATGTACGTACATCCATGAAATCCGTAGTAAACCAGCCCTAACTAAATGTACGCAAATTCAGCTGGCACACACCCACACAACTTCAGACGAATGCTGCTTGACGGCAGTCGGGTTTTATTCCTAACCCACTGCATGACCACCTGCATACACACAAACGTATTTGTGTGGCTCTAATGTTTCATCGACTAGTAAAAGGTGCAGCAAATTGGCGCCTGATTCATTGTAACCAGAACCAAACTTTCCACCACATCAATGAAATTCAATGCTCGTCTGAGGTGTGGTAGATGGGAAGACATCTCTCTCCTTCGTCGCTCAATTTGAGAGATTTTGTTTTACTTTGACCTTAAATGCATAACTAGTTGGCGGGTTGTCTTGGATGCGTTTGATGCGAAAGCTTGACGACATTCTAAATTACAAAGCATCGACGCGCAGCAAACAGTCGACGACGTAGCATAGACGTAGATTGACGCAGACACGATCTACCATATGGGATTCGCGTGTTAACGAAAACTCACCATCGCATGACGGTGACATTGCCGTTGCTTCTCTCTCTCTCTCTCTATCAACAGTAAATTTTATATGCTGCTACGAACGTCAACCTACGTTTACACTACGTCGTTGACTAACTGCGCTTTAAAGCATTCACGATTCAGTTTTATTAAAGCGTGGGTGAAGCAGCAAAATCAGAGAAACATTTAAGGTATACTCGTAAGTTACAGTGCAACTATTTTTTGGTATTTGAACAAATCTATCAGAGACTTCATTTTACCTATAGCGTTTCTCATTCAATTGTTGCCATACTTACATATGTATATGTATGTATGTATTAGAGGTATACGCCGCCGAGCCACGCCGCCGCCGCCGCCGCCGATTTTTGTCATTCCTCAAGCGCCGCCGCCGAGTTACGAATATATCGGCGCGGCGGCGGCGGCGGCGGCATTCGGCTCCTCAGGAATTTTGTACAAAATTTTCATGATGTATGTACATTGAAATACATCGTTTGAAGGAACTAAATACTACTCGTTTAAAAACACAATTTTTCGAAATGAAAATGACTTTTTTAAAGGAGTGTTTTTTGCATAATTTGGGCCACTGTACAAGAATATGATCTGCTTTATTTTTCCAAAAACAGCGTAACTCAGAAAAAACATATGTAACATATTTTTCGATCTAAAGCGTTTCTAACGATTTTTTCCGCAGTAGACAACTCTTTTCAATACTACAACAACAATAAAGTTATAACACATCAACAACTTTAAGGCCAATATCTCAGAAAGCAGTTTTAACGGAAGCAGCTTCTGTTCATCTAGCTCATTCCATCTAACTCCTCAATTATTAGAGATAAAACAAAGACAAGTTGATTTTCCTGAGTATTTTTTTTTCATATTTTAAACAGACTTTAAATAAAGAGCAAACACTTTTTTTTGCTGATTTTTACATTCGTAAGTTATTTTATTCTGGGGTCCCACATACATACACATACAAGTACTAGGTGGCTGTGTGAAAATTACGTTAGTATTCCTTAATGGTGGTCAAACCCCAGGAAGGTTTTGCTCCCTCGCATCGCAACGTAAAAATTATTATTATTTTTCATTACATTCGGTTCTCCTTAAAAAAAATTTGGCGCTTAATATTTTAGTGGACATTTTAACCATCTATAAGCCATTTTTTTAAACAGTGGGTCAAAAAGACCCGTTCTGGTTCGAGTTGATGGGTTAAACTTTTGGGAAAAAGTAGCCCAACCTTGTTTTCAATATTTAATCCGCAAAAAATCGTAAGAACTCCGTAATTTATCATAACGGTTGATAAGATTATTGCAAAAATTTATTGTTATCGACATAAATTATCCCAATAACTTAACTTTTAAAATTTTTTATTTCTTTAAATTTAAATAGTACATACGGATCTGTCCTGCAGAAAAAAATTATCAATTGATAAAAAATAACCCAGTTGTTTGCGGGATTTCTATAAAATATAGAACTTGTAGTTAGCTACAAAAAGCTAGCTTGAAACTAGTTGACAAGTAATGCAGGAGTAATGAAGGAGATTGTTTTCTTTAAACGCGTTTGGACAAACGCGTTGAGGACAAGTAAAATGAAGATCGAAATTTCATATTATCCTTTTGAAGTTATGTATGACGGAGTTCGAATATGGGACCACCTACAGCAGAATATGAAAACAAATATGAAATGTAATAAAGTAAATAAATAAAAAAATAAAATAAAAATAAAATTTAAAAAAAATATTTTGTTTTTCCTATTGATATTTTATGTCCAAAAGTAGTTAGTTACAAGTTAGTTACATCTAATGCAGAGGTAAACCACTCTTGACTATTTCGCTTTCGTCAAAGAAAATATACAGATAATAAGTGACTTTTGGCTCCATTCTAATCAACTTAAAGTTAGCTTATAGTTAGATACATTTCCTGCAGGGTGTAGGGAACATACAGAGCCATGTGTGTATGTATATATATGAATGCCTAACGCTGACGAGGTGACATGATAAGATTAGTAGCCTCATGGCTCTTTGGAATCTACCTCATGGGCAGTAGCGCCGGCGTCGCCGCCGCCGCCGATTCTTTTTGGAGTTGACCACGCCGCCGCCGCAAGGCCTCTCGGCATAAACCTCTAGTATGTATGTTATATACATATTGCCACCTGAATTGCAATTGAAAGACGTAACAACATCGTCAATGAAATGGAAAAAGTCGTGACTAATATTTTAATTTTATTTTTTTTTTCATAAAATGAAGTGATTCGATGAAATTCATTATATACATCAAAAAGTGAATTTTGAAGTTTTTATTAGTTATGACCTTTTGCATTTCAACGGTGATGTTTGTTACGTCTTTTTGCAATTCAGGTGACGATATGTATGTATGTATGTGTGAGCAAAAACCTCTATGAAAGACAATGCCATGCCATTTACTTAGTTTGAAAATTGCACGTTTCCTTCCCGAGACCCAGCTCGACTCTCCTTCCCGTATTTTCATACCAAATGGATGATGGCATCGTCTACCGAGAATAGTTCAAAAATACTAGGCATCTGAGTCGCTGTCAACGCTCGCGTTCGATGCTCCGCCATCCATTCTGACAACCTGACCATACAGCAATGTCCTAACAAACAACCGCGAAATCGCACCCACCACGTACGTGCTCTGTTATTGGCTGGTTATTTCATTTTCCTTTCATTTGTTTTGTTAGTACATACATACATACATACATACATACGTACATAAATACCAACGGCAAAAGTTCTTTTTTGTGGAGTTTGTTTTCAGTTGGCTTGTAATTTTGTCCGTTGTCCGACTGTTTGAAACAAAATTTTATGGTTTTCAATTTCAGCGACAAACTAGAAAACTTCAAAAAAATAAACTCCCACGCATACCAACTAAAATTTTTAAAGGAAGACATGGCATCTCAAATGTATGTATGTACGTATTTACAAACTACTGGATTGGAGTCTCGATAAGCCCTAATCGCGGAAGATATGTAAGCGAAATTTTGTTTCGAATTTTTTCTTTTTGGAGCACTTCTTTCAAAAAATGTATGTAGGTAGGCATATTTTATCTCATAATATACTTACGTAACTGAAAATTTACTGAACTCTATTATATTTATGTTAGAAGAAATGATTAAGAGTAAAAAGAGCAATTTGTATTTACGCTCTCTACTAGCCAAGACCCCGGGAGAATTTCATTCATCTATATTGGTTTGGCGATTCTATACTGAAATTTGTCGAGTTAACGTAATGCATCGAGTTCCTTAAACTTATCGAGTTATCGATATTTATTGATTTACAGAATTGTCGAATTATCGAGATATCAAAATTTCAAGGAAATATAAGTTTTTGGAGTTATCACTGCTTATCGAGTTTTATCGTGTTACCAGAGTGTACCGAGTTATCGAAATTTTTCGACAGATTTGGAAAAATATTGAGCTATCAAAATCAACCGAGCTATCGAAATTTACACAACAGTTCAGAGTTTATCGATTTATGGAATTATATCGAGATATATACATTTTGAGTAATCGAAATTTATCGAGAATCAGAATTTAATTGAACGCCCTATCTCAGAATTCGGGCGTTTTTGAATCGGCAGCTGAGATGGGGCGTTTATGAACCGAATTCAGAGATAGGGCGTTCTTTAACCAAATTCTGAAATAGGGCGCTTTTGAAGTTTTCTGTCTGAAATAGGGCTTTTTTGAACTGGCTGCCGAGATGGGTCAATCTTCCACTCAGGTGTCGATATTGAGTCATAAGTAAAAAAAAAAAAAACATTATAATCTCATTTATTGCTATCTATTAGCATTGAACACATCGATGTTGAAGAATGGCTTAATCGAGTTCTCTTTTCATTATAAGCATTTTGGTGCGCCCGATCACGCTTTAAGAATGGTGTTTTTTGAGTGAATGAAACAATTTTGATTGCATACTTTTCGGTGTTACCATCAACGAATACAAGCAGAAATCGTGTGCATGTGAGTGATATAATATATTGATTTTATTACATGTACAGTAGAGTTATGAGTATTTGCGGTTGGCAGCGGATGCGCACATGCATACTTCCGCTGACATGTACATACATACATACTATGTAAGTACATATGTACACATCACTGCATTTATTTGAATATCTTAAATTTCCTATGTGAACATGCAACCAACCGGCAACAAACCGGCAACCAACCGGCATCAACGCCGACAACACGATGCAATAATCCATCATGCAGACTTACGCTCAGCCATTCATTCCTCAGTCAGCTTTTTTTTTTTTTTTTTTGGTTTCTTATTTCTTTTATAACCTATACACTTTTTGTTTGCTTTTATTGCATACCGGCATGCACGGTGTGGGCGAATATGTATTTGCTTGCAAAAGCCAGCCGTGTGGCGGGTATGACAGCCACGATTCGCGACACAGGGGTTTGCCTCGAGCAGGCGATGCAGCACAAACGAACGCTTGCAAATACACACATACATATACATATGTATGTATGTGTAGATATGTAGGCGTTTGAAAGAGATTTATGCATGTAATGCAATAATAAAAATTGTGTGCATGATTATAGCCACATTTTGTGGTTGTATGTAAATGCGCAAATACATACATATATGTTTAAAGCTTTGTGTGGCTGCATGTGTGTACACATGAGTGGAGTGATGGAAATTATTGAATTTCAACTAGAAAATGCTCAGCTAAATGTACAAATTGGACAAAAGCACGAAGGAGGTGGCAGGTGAATGTGAAGGAGCGTATAATACGCCAAAAATTGTGGGTTTATATGTACATATGTATGCATAGCACAAAGAATGCGCTGTCGATGACATAGCAAATTCAAAAGACGTTGACGTTGTTGATGAAATTTCGCATAAAAACGATAATAATGATGATGCTGGCGATATGCGGATTTGATGAAAAGTGCGTCTTATGCATTGTCAGCATGTACTTATGTACATATATATGTAGATACATACATATGTACTATATAGCAAAATATGAGAGGGAGGTGTGATCAGATCAACTGAAGTGTATACATATGTACATTCTTAAGCATAACGAGCTACATACCTATTTCAATATCAAACAAAGTTTTTTCAAGTGAGGCTATGTAAAACGTGCATATTACGGATATACAGTGATTCAAACAAGTGACCACGTATTGATTTTATTTATTTTTTACTTTTTTTTTTATATTCGTGATGTTTTTCGAGCAAATTTTTTTTCTTATATTTCTATAAAAATCGTCCAAGCTTTAACCAAACCATATAAATTACAGTTTTAAATTTTATACAAAATTCAAAAAAAATTCAGCAAAATTTAAACTTTTTAATCTGGTTTTCGGCTAATGAAGTGCAAGTTACCACCAGCCAGCTAAAAAATCGCGTTAATCTTAGACATTTTTTTTTTCTTGAAACTGCTTCAAATTTACAAAAACTGGATTTTTTTTAAATTATTTTGCGAGCGGTCTCCCGCATTTTATTTTATAAGAAAGTCGTGCTTATATGGAAAAAGGGCAAAAATCCTTCACCAAAAAAATTCTCAAAATTTTGAATGAAAATTTGTTGAATTTTCCTAAATTTTCTATAAAGTTTGAAACTGAGATTTTTATGGTTTTGGTTAAAGCTTCTGCGGTATTTTTATAGAAAAATAACAAAAAAATAATTAAGCTCGAAAGACATTACGATTAATCAAAAAAAATCAACACTTGGTCACTTGTTTGGGTCACTGCAAGTATGTGCATACATATATATAGATTTATATATCGCTAGCTTAGAGTGAAAAGTTGCTAAGTCGACTTTTTGTGAAGACTCATGTTTTTGGTTTCTTTAGTGCTTTTCATGACTAGCGGCTTTTAGTTCTAGAAATGAGGATTTATAACCTAAAAAATTTGATCTGCATTTGATAAATATTTGTGCAAATTAGAATCTACAAAATTTTTCAGAAGAGTGCGAAAAGTAAATAAATACAATTTATTTATAAAAGGCTTATATAACAATAACAACTATTACATAGACTATAAAACACAGCGGTAGAGGCTTTCGGTTGGAGAAAATAAAAACAAAAATGACAACCATCCTATTTTTTTTTTTAAGTCGGCGACTTAAAAATATTAAGAAAAACGTAGATTTGAATCTCGGCATAGCAGGTGGTTTCCAACCGAATTTTCGTCCTGCTTCAAACAAATGGCTTCCTCAGGATTTACTCTATTATAGTTTATAAAATTTAGAATGATTACGGTAGTGTAAATAGTCCTCTTTTAATCGCTACTTTAGCCTCGTCCTTCACCTACTTTCCTCCCCCATATTAGTCTGTCGAAGTGCCAGACTGATAGTGTAAATTATGTTTTTTGCCCCGAAGGGCCGCGAGACTTCTAATTTGTTCATTGGGTCATCACAAAGGATTCATCATGAAAGTAGCCTGCTTATAAATCCTGCAACCCAAGCCTTTGTCAGCTCTTGGACTAAAAATATAAGGCTTAAAACAGATAGCTTTTATATCTCAACACAAATGAATATAGAAAGCTTGCCAATTGTTGTTGTTTACATAAACCAAACTGAAGAAATATTTTAACAAAACGCCGTTGTTAGAAGACTAATAGACAATATTGTAAGGCAATTTAAATACACAGCACACACAACTCAACGGAGCGTGATCTCCTGTAAGCTGTGTGGCTACACGCAACACAACATTGGCACAAGCTGGTTTTCTATACCAACACATACATACTTACGTATGTACAGACGAGCACGTCTACGCCCGCGCAAGAATAAGATGCAGCATATTTTCATGTGTGCTGGGATTTTGTTTATCATTAATCTAATCATCGTCATCGGCATCATCACCACACCACCATCGTCCTAGTCCCCATTGTCGGCCTCAGCAGCTATATTAGAACGCATCACAACTCACTTGCTTACAGAGTGCCACACGCTTGAACGATCTTATAAGAACAAGACTCAGCCGTCAAAAGCGCTGGAATCAACTCGACTGCTCCACCACATCTCCATTGCCACAGCCACCATTGCACAGTGGTTCAAAACTGGCATTTAGTGTTCATAATTTACTTGAGCCTTAATTTTGCACTCAATTTGATTAATTTTTGTGAATTAAAGCTAATGAAATTTCCAATAATTTGTATACAAATTTTTAGTGCAAAGTGCAGAAAAGTTCCAATTTTGGAGAAAATCAATTTTATAGTTCCAGTTAATGTTACATAATAAAAACAAATTGAAAACAATTGTGTGGCTCCGCCGAAACGAAAAGTCACAAAAAAATTGAAATGTTTTAAAAAAAATCACCAAAATTAAAAACGGATTTTTTGAGTTTCTAGAAAAATTTTGGGTATGCAGTTTTATATATCATAACATTTTTGTATAATAAAGTGCAGTTTGCAAGTGGCTAAGAGGTCACGTTGATTTTTAATAATTTTTTCGCTAACATTTCGAGCACATCTGCATGCGAAATGGGAAATAAAAGCGTTTGTTATATTATTAAATATCAACGCGGACTCTCAGCCATTTACAACTTGTTTATAAAAGCCAAGTTTATAAACACCAAATCAAAAAAAAAAAATCATTTTGGGGAAATTTTTCGTATAACATATCAAACTTTTTGTTTGTCTTCATTTTGGGAGAACCCTACAATTGTTTTCAACTACATAGTTTTTATTATGTAACATTCATTAACTGGAACAGCAGAATCCATTTTCTTCAAAATTGCTACTTTTTCTGCACTTTGCTCTAATAAAAATAATTATTTATTAATACAAACAAACAAAAATTAATCAAATTGAGCGAAAAATGAAGGCTCCAGTAAATTGTGAACAAAAAATACCAATTTTGAACCACTGTGCATCGGTCGCTGCTCGCAGGTATACAAAATGCAATTTAGTGTTTACGGTAACGTTATCTTCAATCCCTTCAGCTTTATCCCCTTCTCTTCAGCGCCTCTCCATTTACAATTTATATTCTACTTCAAGCACTTCGATGCAAATGCCGCAGACAATTTTCAAAAAAAAAAAAAAACAACAGAAAAAAGTGTTTCCCTGCCAAGCAGTTATCTATTAGTTTGGCGTTTGTGGTAGATGCGTAAATACACATGTGCACACTTATGTAGGTACATACATATGTACCCAGTAGATAATTTCAGGAGTTCAAAGCCCTTGCAAAAGACCTTACTGAGAGCCAACAGGCCTTCCGCTCTACATTCCTTTCCCCTTTCTTTTTTGTATGGAGTTTCTCAAATTGAATGGCTTCTACTTTCGCTACCCACAGAAGGCGTGCCAGGAGGACCATTGTAGGATATACTTCAGAAGTCCTTTTGGAGGAGTTCTTTTAATGTTGCTTCTTTAATTTATAAAAATCATATAAATTTATGAATTCGCGTAAATTGTAAATAGGATCAGCCCTTCTAGGGTATGTTCTTTTTCAATGGCTCCACCTAAGAGGGCCTACCTAAATTATCTTCTGTGTATATTTGAATGTAGCCGTATGTGTGCGAGCGCGAATTTCGTAAATCTAGCTTAGTGCATACATATGTGTGTGCTTGCTCGCGGATGTGGAAAAGGATTTTCATATTAGTTTGCCAGCTGCTGTTGCCGCTCAACGCTGCCATTCGGTTGCAAAATTGCAAAATTTTTGTTCAATACAAAAAAAGTGCCACCAAGAACAACAACGACAAACCAAAAAAAAATATAGCAATTGTTGCATTACTCTCCTGAAAGGTGCAAAAGCAGCTGTGGCCATTGGCATTTCAGCTCGTTGCCGCAGCGTGCTCGAGTTGAGTGGAGTTGCGCTGAGTAATTTCTTTTACCAGCAGTAAAATGCGTTAAATGCAAGAAAATGCTGATGCCTGTGGGTAAAAACGGATGAAATTACGCATTTTTTAAGTTTAATCAACATTTTTTCACTCCCAAAGCGTTCTGTTGCATTTAATATACAAACACATATTTACTTACTCACTATGGACATAAATGGTACATTTTTAGAGAAAAGTGCGTTTAAGTGTAATCCCATTTGTGTGTGAGTAAATTAAATATGACTCCGAAAGCCATAGGAACAAGACTTTTTCGAAACGGGAAAGAAATATGGAAGATATAAATAAAAAAAAAAAATTGATAGAATAAAGAGCGTGCCAGACGTGGCAATATTTCCCACTTTCTCCACGCAATTTCCTGTCAAATTGAGAAAGAAAAAATTTTATTTCGGTGTGTGAACAACCAGAAAGACCTTTCTTTCACATTTCGAAAATCAATTTCAGAAATAAATGTTGCAAGATTAGACTGAAATATTTGATTGAAATATATTTCAACTTGCTCGTGCTGCACTAGCAATCTGCAATACGCCTTTCGAATATAAAAACCCTCTTTCGAAAAACACCTTACATGCAAGGTGTGACTGCTCATGCAACTGCTGACTCAATTTGACAGCATTTTCGAAATATTTTGCATTGCCACGTCTGACATGCTCTTAAGTCTTTCCGATCGAGGCTTTAAGGACGGCGGACGGAGTTTAAACCTAGAAATAATTTCAAAGAATGGATGTTGCGTCAGCCCAGCGTTGCCAGGTTGACGTTTTTAACGTCATTTGGACGTTTTTTGTGTAAAAAATGACGTTTTTTTAACTTCCCAGTAACTTTTCTTTGTTACTAAATCTTGCAAGTAGAACTGATTTTGAATTATTTTTTTAATAAATCTTTACAATCTTTGTGTTTTGCTGCAGCTGCTTCCTCCAAAGGATCCCTTGTTCAAAGGCTGGTTGTGTAAACACTTGAGGTTACGAGGCTTGCTGTAATGATGCAATTGCACATTAAAAGCCAAATCAGGTAGAGCCGATCTATTGCAGCAGGCACGCTCGTAAAAGCATCAAAAAAGCTTTGCAGCATAAAACATCAGAAAAAAGTAGGCGACTTTTTTAAGACTGAACGCAAAAATGACTGAAATATTAGGTCCATTCAATAACTTTTCCAGTAAGTAAGAAGAAAAATAGAGAGTAAAATTGAGCGCAAAAGGAAATTTTCAGAAAAAGTTATTGAACGCAAAACTAGTAAAAACTTGCAACCTAAGCCATTTTGACACTTTCTGGCGGTTAAGTTTTGGCGCGCAATTTCCTTTTTAATTGGGAATAGTTCCCATCGTCATAAAAATAAAAAAATATACAATAGATTAAAATTTTTCATCCATATTTTCATTTCACTAATTATGTTTAATCAAATCATTCTCTTAAATAGTTGTTTACATTTGAATTTGAAACATAACCTTACTTTTGGACTCCTGTAAATTCCTGCAAAATTTCGCAGCTGTCTCGGGTTGTTACGCTCTCGAATTCGCTCCCTCTTGCAAATATTTTGGGTTATTGAATGCATTTCCAGTAAAAACTTGCAAGTACTAGTAACAATTCGTAACAATTTTTTTATATTGAATGGACCTATTGCGATGCTCCTTCTTAGCGGAACGTAATTTAGCATTTTCAACAAACAAGCCCCTAACCAAATTTCTACAAGAAAAGATTATTAAAAATCAACGCGATTATTTAGCCCTGAAATTTAATGGGCTAAAAAATCTGAATAGAAAGTTGAAAATGCATAATTTTTGCATAATTTTTGTGGATTTATATTTTGTTTGTTAATGAGCTTGGCTTTTATGGAAAAATAATCAACATTAAATAAACGAAAGGGAAACAGCCAAAATCGATCAAAATGTTGATGACTTAATCAGTTGATCACAAGTGAATGTAAAAAATGATTTTTATATTAACGATCTCAAACCAGTTTACAATAAATTTTAACTGTGCTCTGTCGAAATGATATTTTAATATATTTTAGGTACATATCGAGCCCTAACCGCCAAAATAACGTAAGCGCAATTTTTTTCAAAATTTTCTTTTTGATGCAGAAATATTCCTGGAGCATCTAGATGCATTTCTGCATCAAAAAGAAAATTTTGAAAAAAATATCGCTTACGTTATTTTGGCGGTTAGGGCTCGATATGTACCTTTGTATTCAATAAAAATTTAAATAAGAACAATTTTTTGTAAATTCATTTGAAAAATACGTTTTTGGGTAGGAAATGACATTTTTTCAGACCAAGAGGGACGTTTTCTCAT
>NW_023458557.1:100106972-100116102 GCF_013731165.1 Rhagoletis pomonella | reverse complement strand
TTTTTGTGGATTTATATTTTGTTTGTTAATGAGCTTGGCTTTTATGGAAAAATAATCAACATTAAATAAACGAAAGGGAAACAGCCAAAATCGATCAAAATGTTGATGACTTAATCAGTTGATCACAAGTGAATGTAAAAAATGATTTTTATATTAACGATCTCAAACCAGTTTACAATAAATTTTAACTGTGCTCTGTCGAAATGATATTTTAATATATTTTAGGTACATATCGAGCCCTAACCGCCAAAATAACGTAAGCGATATTTTTTTCAAAATTTTCTTTTTGATGCAGAAATGCATCTAGATGCTCCAGGAATATTTCTGCATCAAAAAGAAAATTTTGAAAAAAATTGCGCTTACGTTATTTTGGCGGTTAGGGCTCGATATGTACCTTTGTATTCAATAAAAATTTAAATAAGAACAATTTTTTGTAAATTCATTTGAAAAATACGTTTTTGGGTAGGAAATGACATTTTTTCAGACCAAGAGGGACGTTTTCTCATGCCGAAGACCTGGCAACACTGCGTCAGCCAGACATCCAATCTGGGGTCTACCAGGTCATAGTAAGCAGCAGTAACCACTCTCATATAGCGGCCAGATTGTTTTGGAATAATCTTCATCTGCGAGTTTTTGTCGCTTCAAGAACTAGTTTCAGATACTCAACTTCACAGCAAAAAAAAAAAAGAAAAATCCATAAGGTGACTTACTTAACAGAAGTATTTAATTAAATTTGTTCCACTAATACACACAAGCAATTCAAGGCAGTATAAAAGTAAACAGACTAAAGCATGAATAATGTAATAAATAACAGAAGATACTGGTATCGAAAATACCGGCAAAGCTGCCAAAAAAAAACTCTTGACGTACTTACGCAACAACAGAATCTGTGACAGAAGTAGTATGTATGTATGTAGATAAAAGCGTGTGGTTATGGAAAAACATGTGTCACTTGCAATTAATTAAAATGTTGACATTTTGTAAGTCGCACTGTAGTAATTATGTGCAGAACCACGGATGGACAAATGCGTACATAAATAAATACACACACACATACATACATATATATGAATACAAACAGAGATGAGCACCACACGTAGAATAACTGATACAAAAGACAGAAAATGATGCTCCACCAGTCAAGTGCAGCTAGCAGATTGCGTGCCAATTCAACCATAAAAAGAGGTAGAAGAACACAGCTGTCCTTCGCTTGCGGTGGCGAGTGATTAGAGCGGAAATGTTGCCATTTGCCACATGCTTACCGCCATATAGTTATATATACGCATGTGACATAAAAGCAAACCAAGGCGAAAACATTCCAAAGCAACAACACTAAACATCCGACATGACACATTTCATTGGACAATACATTAATCCTGTAATTAATTAGCAAATTCACCTAAGAACAAGATACAATGACACAAAGGCAACAAAAGCTAACCAACAAATGAACAGCGGCATCTAAAGCAGAAATTCCTACCCAATAAACATTTGGCTTGATTAACTCAGAATTCGAAAATGTTTAAAAAACTACTATTTTTTTTTTTTAGTTTAACTTTCGACAATGAATGCGACATAGTTTGGTCCAGCAAATTAGAGGCTTCGTAATTCAATGTATTCTATCTTCATTGCAAATTTGAAATCTAGCCCATTCTCCAAGGAAAATTTTAATGTAAGAGAGAATTTATATAAAAATAGCCCATTCCTTTCTTCTTACTTGGTTCCCGTTTTTAAACCCGTTCCAAATTTATTTCCAACATACTACGAACTTTGGAATACTATTTCAGGTTGGTTATTAGCTTGTTTTCAATATGAATATCGAAGCAAATTCGCAACGTTCGCCGCAATGTTTACTGGGTAGCCATCCATATACATACACATACATACACATGTATAATCGCACACGCAAACAATCCGCTTTTGCGGGATTTCTATAATATATATATATATATCTTGTAGTTATCTACAAAAAGCTAACTTGAAACTAGTTGACAAGAAATGCAGGAGATTGATTTCTTTAAACGCGTTTCTATTTAAATATCCTGCACTTCGCAAATACTTTTTCGAATTGAGGACAAATAAAAGGGAGATCGAAATTTCATTTATTATTTTGAAGTTATGTCTGACGGAGTTCGAATATGGAACCACCATCTACAGCAGGATAAGTAAACAAATATGAATTGTAATAAAATAAATAAAAAATAAAAAAAAATTAAAAAAAAAATTAATATTTTGTTTTTCCTATTGAAAGCAGTCAGTTACAAGTTAGTTACATCAAATGCAGAGGTAACCACTCTTGACTATTTCGCGGCCATCGCCATAGAAATATAAATTAGCTTTCGTCAAAGAAAATATACAGATGTTTAATGGTGACTTTTAGCTCCTTCCTAATCAACTTAAAGTTAGCTTACAGTTAGATACATTTCCCGCAGGGAGGCGACAGCAAATCGTAGTAAGTAGTGTAAAACTTTGGTCTGACTTACTCAAAAGGGAAGAAAGATCTATAATCATGTGAAAAGTAATAGGGTCGCGATATAAGAAAAACCATAGAAGTCCAAATTTAAAACTTTGTAGAAAAATTCAAGAAAATTGTACAACAACAACAAACTTTTTTATTAATTTGTTATAATTTATTGTTATTATTTATCTAAAAATATGCAGATGATTTTTTTTATTTTCTTCCATACAAAACAAATTGTTGTTGTATGGAAGAAAATATGTGACAACGCCAAAAAAAATTTCAAAAATCAACGATATTTTTCAGACACTCCAAACTAGAAAATTACGGCTGTGAATTTGTTAATTTCTTTTTTTTTAATTTTTGTACAAAGTTAGAAATTTGGATTTCCAAGGTTTTTGTCCAATGTTGGGCGCTTCGATTCATGAAGCTTTTATGATTAGGCGAAAACATGATTATGAATCGTAATGTACAGCGCTTCGTTGAAATACATGTGTTTGGCATAAAAGCTTCAAACTTCAGAATGCCGAAACGATTAAACTACTATGATGTGGCGCTTAATGTGTGGAGTGCCTAAGCTGAAAACAACGTTCACAATTGACAAAATTATCAAATAACAACAAGCAGTTTACCAAAACGACCGAAATGGATGTCAAGACCTCTAAGGTTTTAATTTATTGAATTAATATTTGAATTGTAAATTAATTATGCAATACATAAAAGGAAGCAAGAAACTTGCAATGAAAATTTAGAATTTTGGGGGCCTGCGTACGCCCATGAATAGAGATAGTGCGAAACAAATTTTTGCGCAGTAATACATATAGAGTTTTTTGCACGAAAAAGATACGAGCGTTAAGTATGAACGATATTTTTTATGAAATTAGCAAAAACACTCAACTTGAGAAATATTGTTGAATACTGCAAACAGTGCCGGCCACTTGATTACCGTCTCCTTTTTATCTTCAACAACTTGCAATCAGAAAAACGCAAATATGTGCAAGCACGCAATGGAAAATAAAAATACGTCCGGCCGCTTTGTCCAATTATCAAACAATGTCTTTAATCTCCTTCTTTTGAAATTACAAAATGGTGGCCTCACTCATAAGTCTACGCAAAAGTACTGGCAATGTATTAGTTAGAATCTACTCTGTACACTTGGCAGCACTAAAAGTAACCCTTTACATACTACTACAGTATTGAGAGTTTTACTTTTCCTTTTATTTAATTTTCACTAAGTTTTATAAAACTATAGCTTATTCTATAACAAAGACCATGTAAATCCAAATTTTCAAGCTTTACGCAACATTTAAAAATTCAACAAATTTCAAACATTCTTAGCACTTAGCTGGCATTGACATTGTTTTAAATATATTAGAGTGCAATTTGCTCATTATTATAGTAAATAAAAAGTTTGAAATTTTAAAAGTTTAAAATTGAACGGCTTGTAGAAACTTGTTTAATTATTATAAAGTTTTAAAAACGGATTTAAGTACGTGGTTTTTATTAAAGAATATGGTATATTAAAAAAAAAAAAAAAAAACTTGATGAAGATTACAACTGAAACTGTCAACACTGAGGATCAAACAAGGGTGTCATTTAAGTGGCCGGCACTGTATGTATGAACATCCAAACACACACGCTGATGGTATCATAGAGAACACTACTACACATATGAGTTGGCGAACCACTTGCGACCAATTACATTCAATTAGGCAAAATGTTCGTGCGGTTGAGTGGCACAAATAGATTTAATCGTGGCTAATATAGTAAAAGAACAAAGGGAAATTTTTTCTTTTGATTATATGCATTAACGAACATACAAACGTATGAAAATAATTAATTAATTTTTTAAAGTTAATGAAGAATTCTTGAAGAGGACTCACCATTTCATAATTTCAGTTTTCAATGATTTTCTCTGTGTGTGCCTGCACCTGAAAAGAACCACAAATTAAATTAACTTGATTAGGTAGTCGGAATTTGGTCATTCATAGAAATATGTACATAAATTACATGAATAAATAAAATAAAAAGCATTGTTATAAGCAAAAGAGTGTTCGATTCTTATGCATGCGGATATACAGTGTGGAGCAAAAATTAAAACATGTCGATTTTTCTTAAACATTTGCAAGGTTTTTAAAGCTAAAGTTTTTTTGTTGTTGTTTTTTTTTTTATATGATTCATGCTTCAACCAAACCCATATTAAGCAAAATTTCCAACTTTTTACAAAACTTACAAAAATTCAACAAATGTACATTAAGGTGGTGAACTTTTTAATCAAAATTTTATGAAAACTTTTGTGGATTGTGGGCTCATTTTTTCTCCTCACTGCACTTATGTAAATAGGTCACATGTAGATACGGAAATTTTTTTTTTAGGTTACAGAGAAAAAGTTAGAGAAAGCTATGAGTCAAATATATAAAAACTCACATTTTACAAAAAAAAATAATAATTTTGTTCAGACAACTATCGTAAAACATTAGCACGATAAAGTTCTAGCACTTGAGCCTCAAAAAAGGAGCCAAAAGAAGAGTCGAGACATTGAAATTTTTACAAAATACTTATTACACTTTTACATGAATGAGCTAAAAACTTGGTGTGGGAAACGCTTGAACTGTACAAAACATTTTAAAGTATACTTTTGGAGAATTTCCTTTCTTGGCTATATATATATGTAATTAATCTATATTTTTAGTTTGACATAAGCTTAACAGTTTTCTGAAGCTTAAAATTGGGAACAAATTTCATAAAATCTTCCAATAAAAAAAAGATTTTAAAACTGAACTTTATTTTCATCCTATTCAAAAAACCAAAAAGGGGAATACAATTTAAAGTTTAG
This sequence comes from Rhagoletis pomonella, assembly GCF_013731165.1. Classification (NCBI taxonomy): domain Eukaryota; kingdom Metazoa; phylum Arthropoda; class Insecta; order Diptera; family Tephritidae; genus Rhagoletis; species Rhagoletis pomonella. Next base: position 100,110,808 of record NW_023458557.1, on the reverse strand, counting down.
AAGCAGCAGTTGATTTGTTTCGAATTTTGAAGATTCCGGGCGACCGTTATTTGCTTATTAGCAAAATTTTGTGACCCATGTAACTGTGTACACTGATTAAAAATTGTTATACATATATTTTTACCGGTAAGATATGATTTACCACATATTTTCCAGCAAAATCCAATTTTCTAATTTTCTCCATCAATTAGATAATTAATAAATTATCTAATTGCAAAAACTGAACAAAAACATAAGTCATTAATTTAAATGACAGATTTACGTACATGTATGTATGTATTTATATGTAGATACATACATACATATACATATAATACCACTTGAAAAGCGTACCTTTGTTAAAAGTTACCACTTAATGATTTGCGTTTAAGCTAAGCTAAGTATTCGCATACATATGTACAAATTATGTAAGCGGCCCTAATACAAGTCAGGAGGCCAAAGATTTTTCAGGTTGTTTATAAAAGTTGTCAATACAGAAGTGACATTCATGACCACGCCTAATAAGTCAATTTTGAAATGGAAGTGAGTCGGTCGAAACGTGTAATGATTTATTCAAACCACCTAAATATATTTAGCTCATTAACAAAAGCTCATCAAACATAAGTAGCTTGTCATCTTCCCCAAAAAAAAAAACTTTTGTTACCAGCAAAACAACTTTTGCAAATGTCAATCAGGAGATAATAGTAGAAGATAAAGTTTTCAAATTTTCTCCAAGAGTACAAACACACACATACGCGTGAGCAATTTTAGAAAATTAGAAATAAAGTGCAAACAGCTTTGAACAAATTTGAGATGTTTAGTTTTGTGCAATTTTCTACTCAACTTGCTTCAAATTTTCAGACTAGCGACACTGAATGAACGGGGTACGAGTTGAAATATGAGTTAAAGGGGTCGGTCAGTTGCGCGCCTGATTGCATAGGAGGCGTGCGAAAATAAAGTCAGCGACAAGCACTTACGCCCATTTGAGTACAATTTAAAGATAACTACTTACTTATGTACATACGTACTTTGTAGGAAATCGCTTTTGTTGGCGTTACCTTTCTCGTTCATGTTTCCACTTTGTTGCACTTTTTTTGTACGCTCCAACTTGCACATAAACATTTACATGTCTGCTATCGGATAACTTCTAAACTTTGATTATGCCAAAGCAAGCGCGGCAAATGACAAGCAATAGCGAATAAGATGCCAGGGAGGCGAAAAATACCGCCACAATACTTGTAGTGTACATATCTAATTTCATTTCAAACGCAAAGGACACTAAAGAGTGAAGAGGGAGATGGGTTTGGGGTTTTCACGATGTTCCCGAAGCATATATGTATGTGTGTAAAAGTTTTGATTTTATTTCGAAATACTGAAGTTGTACTTCAGTTATTTTTAACTCACTGCCCTTTTAGTGAAAATGCTTTTTGCCCAATTTCAATGACCCACTATAGGTTTCACAAAAAAAAAACTTCAAGCAACCGCAATCAGTAGAAACACAATATTTTACTACCCTTCAAAAAAAAAAAAAAAAAAAAACAGATGATGATCCTTCTCTACTTTTTCAAAACCACAAATAAACTTTTACTATCTGCTAGCGGCTCACCGCATCGAAAATGCGCAACGATTTATAAAAATGTAATACCACTCAAAAGTGACAGCAACACGCAGCAGGATACCATGGACATGCAGCTTAATTTAATTCGCCGCTTTTTGCCAGCACCACGCTTACACCGATATCTGTGTCGAATAGGACCATTAAAGTGTTAACACCTTTTCAATACTGCCAGCGAGTGTACATAAATAATACTACGTTGTAGGCGGAAATAGGAGCGAAAAATTGGCAAGAACAAAAGTATGTTTGACTGAGGGGAAAGAGAGGAAAACGAGAGAAGAATCACAATGTCAAGTGTGCTATGACAAGAAATCGAAGGTGAAGTGGGAGGGATAAGGCGCCGAAAATAGCTATAGGGACGAAAAATAGCGGAAAAATGGAACAAGAGAAAGGAGAAGAAAAATAAGAAATGTAGAAAAGGGAAAGAAGAATTTAAAAATATTGCAAGCAAATGCTACAGCGATAAGTTGGAAAATGCTGACTATTGTTATCGCTGCTATCTACTAGCTCGCTAGCACTTTTTCTTCTTGCTGGCTGCTTGCTGCTTGTCTGAAGTGTCGTGTCATTTTTCAACTTTACATAAGACTTTGAGAGATTCTTTGAGTGGCTCACTTTACCCCTGATTGCTTTTCCAATTTGCCAAAATGTTGCCTTACACAAAAAAAAAAAAATGTATAACCCTACGTACCACATATCTACGTTTTTAACTGTATTTTATGTACCTCCTTCGTGCCATGTATTTGCGGCAGAAAAGCATTAAATTTTTTTGAATAATTATATGTACATACATACATACATATGTGCTATTTTTGAATTTAAGGTTTTTATTCTCCAGCATGGCATTCATGTTTTTCTCGCATTTTGAAGTACGTATATATTTTCATTTTAAGTGTCTGAAATAATGCCCCTAACGATAGGCTACTAAGTTTACGTATGTACATACATATGTAAGTATGTGTGTGAGTCCAAGCAACAGTCGGCCATTAGTGTAGGCAAACCATATTGTATTGCCATGATAAATAACTACAAACATACACATAAATATAATATTTAATCTGAAATACAGATTCGAAAATATTTTGCAATTCAATTAAATTAAAAGTGAGAAGCCTCAACACATATTTCATAACTTACTTACCATTTTTAATATGAATTCTGCATGCAAATATTCCACGCAATAAATAAGTCTTGCAATTTCCATGATAAATCAGTAGGCAATTACAAAATGTGTGGTAATTAAAACGAACGGGCGTACGAACAAACGAACGAATGAACTCGCATGTATGCATGTAGTAATTATTTCTGCAAGGAAACCACACGCTGAGCCAAGCTTATACCATGCAGATGAAGCGAAAAATCATTCACATACACTCACGCATATGTACATTTGTATAAATCATTCGCTTTCGCCAACACTTTGGTGGCTGCGGTCGTGTGCGAATTCCGTTGAATTTAGTAACTGCTAATACCGCTTCTGGCAATGCAGTCGAGTTCAGATGAGACCTCATTAAAATATTCTACCTACCGAGTTTAAGGAAAATTACAACAAAAAAATTTAAAATCGTTGATCGTGGTGTGGAAAAGTGCAACGATGCGTTTCATCACCGAAAATTATGAACGAAAATACTTTCAAATTTCAAGGAAACAAATTTGCATTTCATTGGTTTTAAGAATTCATCGCTTCGATTTTACAAACAAATTTCCAATGAGAAACAAGATTTTCGAAACTGCATGTTACAAATCTTTTATATAGTATACACAAATAGGCACACATATTTTCTTTACACCCCTTTTAAGTACAGCTAAACTTTACTTCTAAGAAAATAGAAAGGTATATTGAAGCTGATGTGCAGAAAATAACTCAAATTTCAAATTAGTTTAAAGTAAAGCGAAAAAATCAATCCCAAATTTACACTAAAAATAAAAATTAAAAAATAAATACAAAAATAAACATAAAGATAAAATCCGATAGAGACGAAGATAAAAAGAGAGTGATAGAGATACAAAGATAGAGACAAAGGTAAAGATAAAATTGAAGAGAGAGTTTTGTCATGTTAGATATGGTATATTATGGTACGGTATGTTGTGCTCTTTTATGTTATGTTATGTTGTGTTATGTTATATTTTGTTAGGCTAAGTTATGTTATGCAAAAAAAAATAGGAAACAGGTTTTTTCTTAACAGCGGTCGCCCCTCGGCAGGCAATGGCAAACCTCCGAGTGTATTTCTGCCATGAAAAACAG
>NW_023458557.1:100100371-100106872 GCF_013731165.1 Rhagoletis pomonella | reverse complement strand
TCTTCATCTTCATCTTCATCTTCATCTTCATCTTCATCTTCATCTTCGTCGTCTTGGTCTTCATCTTTATCTTTTCCTTTATCCTGATCTAAATATGTCCATTATTTTCTTCATTTACATATTCACCCCCACCATTGTTATTAGGTTAGGTATTTAAATTTTCCTTCCTCTTTGTCTTTATATCTCGGTTTCTTTACTTTTATTTTAATTTCTGTATTTATCACTTTCTTCTTCTCCATACTCAACTTTACCTTCTTCCTTGTTTGAGTCTAATCTATTCATGTACATACATACATACATTTTATTCCTGAACTGCTGCTTGGCACGTTTCTTTAATTCGCTATCAATATTAAAGCATACATTTAGGGGGCATTTCCGCCCCAACCATGTACATGTGTGCATTGGTATTGGTGTGACTTTTGAACTGATTTTTTCGCTCTATTTTAAACTGATTTGAAATTTTAAAAATTGCCTGCACATCAGCATCAAAATACCTTTCTAATGATATATAACTGTTTATACCTTAGAAGTACAGTTTAGCCGTAAAAGGGGTGTAAAGGAAACATGATTGCCTATTTATATAATGATTATTATTATTATTATTAAGTTATGTTAAGTTGTTCAACCCATTTTACCGAAACCAAACAAAAATCACTTGAAATAACCTTAATTCCCCACATCTCACCTCAACTAACCTCTTATCTACTCTTCTCAGTTCACCTCAACTTACCCAGACTCATCTCACCCCAACTCTCCTCATTTCATCTCAACTCAATTGATCTCACGTCACTTCAATTATCCTCAACTTATGTTATTTCATCACAACTCACCTTATCTCACCTCAGCTTAACTCACCCTAACTTACCTTAACTTATCTAAACTCACCTAACCTGAGCTCATTCCATTTCAATTCACTTCATCTTAACTCAACTCAACTCACCTTAACTCACCCCAACTCCCATTAATTTGAGTGGTTGAATTTCAACCGCTAGGCGAACACTAGTGTAACATAAATATGTAAGTGCGCTTTGAACTTTATAACGAGCTGTAAGTATAATCTACCGAACGGCGCGTTCACGGCCGCAGGGCCAATTAAAAAAAAAAATATATATTTCAAAAAATTAATCGAAAACACTCTTAAAGACATAAACTGCAAGCACCGCTGAGTGCATCAAAAATGCAGAGTGCCATTACTGTGCAAATTTCCATACGTACATACCACAGTATAGACAGTAACCAACCTTTTTGGGTTGTTGTTGTAGTAGTCGTTGTTGTTGTAGTTATATTCACTCCTGAGGAAGGCACGGGGTTGTGTGCTGCTATTTAATTGCCTTCCTCAGACTTTTTCATAGATTTCAGGGTTGTGTGCTGCATTATTATTAGATAAATAAATTTAAGTATTTGACAAATCGTGATTTTATTAAAAGAATAGTATAAATGATGTTAAAAAACCAAACAAACGCTCGTGCGAAAGCTCTATTTTTGTGTGTTGTTAAAATTTATACATGGCGTATTGATGGTAATACAAGCAATGTATTCTTTTGTGGATTTTATGTTACTTGAGAATTTAGACAATGTGCGAGTTGCCAGGATCTGTTATCAATATAATTAACACAAGCTTTTCCGCGTGGTTGCCTTTCAATAAATAGAATAAACAAATATTCGCAAATAAATTTGATTTATTTTATAACTGACAACTGGCGTACGCTTTTTGTTCTTTTCTCCATTTTGATTTTGACTCTTTATAACCGCCAACAACTCTATGTGTATACATATTTACAAGCTGTCAAAATTTTGCGTAGTCCCACGAGCTAGGTAAAAACTATGGCATTCGTATTCACAACGAGAAATCTCAAAATTTTTGTTTGGTCTTTCCAAGTTCTCTCTTTTTTATTAGTTGGCAAAGGCCCTCAGTGGCAGCGCTCCGAGCGTTGAGATAGTAATTTCATATCAATTAGTAGAAAAGTTCCATGTTGAAAAAACGTTTTATTATGGCGAGAAAATTTTACATTTCTGCTGTGCCAATTCGTAACTTTTTACTGCTGGAAATTTTTGAAAGTTGCTCTGGTGCAAAAGAAGTAGAGCAATTAAAATCAGAAATTATACAAAAAAGACTTGTCTTTACTGACTTTTATTCTTCTAGAACTAAAAGCCATGCATTTATTAGGCGCCTTAGTAATAAAATTAGAACAAAAAAAATTCTTCAAAGCCGTCAGGCCGGCTTGAAAATTTTCATTCACCTCATAGTTAACAAAAATTTACAATCCGTAGTACTTTTCTATCAATTCGCAAATGCCGTTTGCACAAAAAAGGTTATAAAATGCGTTTTATTTAAATCTTAGAAAATGAGTCATTTATACCATTTTATGTGGAATTATTCAATAAATTTCGTTTTACACTATACTTTTTGAAACTATTTGGAATTAATTAATAATGCTTCTTAAAAGCAACCCTGCGTGCTTGGAAAGCGTGTGTACCAATAATTTCATCCCTAGCATATTCATCCCCGAGGAAGGCAGTCGCCAAATTAACCGAAGGTTGTTTACTGGTTATATTGTGGTACATACATATGTGTACATATGTACATGCATATCTATTTACACATTAAAACCCACCATGGAAAACATGAGAAATAGGCAACAATCGTCAATGGCAACAAATTGGCGACTCTTCGGTTTATAGCGATCACAGCAAATCGGCAACATCATTTCTTTCATGTCAACTTTAGAATAAATAAGTTATAAAAAAATTCCCAAACTTATAAATTTCGCGTCAAGAGTATTATCCTAAATCGTCTAATTTGTACCAGGGACAGGTTTGAAAAAATAGGAAAACCCATAGCGAAAGAAAGAAATAATTCCGTTTCTAAGTTCCAATTTTGTATACAAAAAATAATTGAAGTATTAAAAGGAATAAAATAATTTCAAATATCGCCTGAAGCAAGAAGAAAACGACTCAAGAAAACGAGTCGCCCCGGCGAGTTCCCTTCGGCGGACGTTTTTTTAGAGCGACTGGTAATAGGAAATCGATACGATGGCAATATTACCGGCAATAAGACTATTTGACCCGGATCCACGCTGCCGTCTGTTTATGCTTCAAACGTGTTACATTTTCTCGTATTTCGAATGTTTTTTTTCGAAAAATTTAATCAATGCAAGGAACATGCTCAATTCAATACAAGTTTGTGCTTAAAAATCTTCCACTGAGACAGACAACTCAAACTCAAAAACTGGACTGGTGCGACAAACCTTTAGTAAAGAAATATTTAAGCTTCAGCTGCAAGTTTTTAGTCGCATTTGTCGCGAAAAGCACAGAAAAAATTCCACCGAAAAATATTTCTTAAAATAAACTCTGTGCCTAAATACATACGTGTAGATGCAACGCTGCTTAAGCTCTTTAATAGCATTGCACTTCCTTGCAAAGAATACACAGGCGAGGCGTTCTTAGCTGTCGTGCCGTTAAATCCTCAATAAGAACAAAGCACAAATTTCGGAAATTATAACAACCAAGAAATAACTTAAATGCCCGAAACAGCAGCGTGCCACATCGCATGCCACATGCCATCAGCGCAGCAATAAGGCGGAAATATGACAAACGAATCGACAAGTAAGCACCGACGCTGGGTGCCTAGCCCATATAAAAGACCAATACGCGAGAGCAAGTAAGGGATTACGACCAACAACTCAACTGCAAGCGGTTGAGTCATGGAAAAGGCCAATGTAAAATACGTATTGCCGAAATATGTGGATAAGGTAACAGACACACATACATACATATGAATGTGGCGCATATATGCATACATACGTGTAGGTAGGTACACAGCCATCCGAGGTATCCGTTACTCTATTCTCGAGCTACCAGAAGAAGAAAAAACAAAAAAACCGAAAAGTAGGTCGCCATTTCTCGGCCGTGCCTGACTGCAGCGCCTTGCCTGTTTCTACTTTTACTTCTTCGGCACACACATACATACACACACTGTTCGGAATAAGCGCTTTCCTTCAATGATAACAATAGAGCGTATAATTTTTGAGCTGCTGCTCGCCCGACTCCAGCAAATCGAGTTTAAAGGAAACCAAAGCGAACGTTTTGGCCACTTTCACTTGGCATAATTTGATTTACAGCGTAGTACGCGGCAGCCAGACTTGCGCATCCTGTAAAAGTATCCTTGATTCTTGAATTTTTTCCGGTTTAATTTCTTAAAGAGCGCCAATGAGGGGAGTTAAGCAATTGAATTAATATTTCCGTTTGTGAGCTGCGTGACTTGTGGTTTATTAGTTGAATGGCTAGAATGTTGAAGGTTTGTGGGCAAGCAACTCCGCTTTTTCATTTTAGTTTTTTTTGTAAAATTCAAATTATGTCAAATTAGTAAGATTAATTGCATTCGCTGGAATTTAATCAAAATTCATAGAGTGAGTTGAGAAAAATTATGCGGTGCTAAGATGAGAGCGAATTCCGTGCGATTTAATTTGACTTATTTGTAAATATAAATATGTACATACATATATATTTAGTAGGAATGCAAAATATTTCAATTTACTCTTTGAAGAAGATCGCAACTAAATTTTTTTATTGTAAATGACTAAACATTTGCTAAGTTTTTTTAAGTCACCAATTTTCAAGTGCTATTTAACCGGTTTCGAACAAGCAGGCTAATTTAACCGTTTAATTGTATGTACGTTTGTGCATACATATATATCTATGCCAACCAATTGTAGCTGAAGATGTTGTTGTTCGTTGAAAAATATATCACATTTTGTATGTTTTGATAACAGTATGTATCTGCAGTTGCAACTGGTAAAAAAAAGAACTTAATTTTGCTCATGAACGCAAGCAGCATCTTGGATTCTTATTTTAAAATATTTTCCGAAGCTTTTAAGTTAATTAAAAATACATCAAAACGATTGATAACAAATGTCAGGAAAAATGCATGGAAAGTAAACAAAAAAAAAAATCTGTAAATTAACAAAAATACAAAAGAGAAGAGAAGAAGTTAGTGATCAAAGCATAGCGTTAAATGACAAAGCAGACAGACAAAATGAATGGAAGAGGGAAATAAAAGAACTTGAAAGCAAACTATTGAATTGAAATGCCAAATGCAGGTGAAACCCCGTACATTGCACACTGGTCCCATATCAAAAATTTTTGGCATAAACGCATTTTTTTTGTTTTCAAACATTTTTTAACAAAGGCATGGGTCTTCTAATAGCACATACTCAGCTAGCAACCCTTGTTTTTTTGTGGAGCCATGAAAGTCAGATTTTATATTACAGTTGTAAGTTTATGTTCTTTAGTCTACGTGTTGTAAGCTTTAAGCGGTGAGAAATAAGTCGTTTTACATATCTAGCCTCCCCAATTTTTTAAATTATTGAGGGTAAAATTACAATTTTCTAAAATTTGAGAAATTAGTTTTTAGCCCATTTAATTTAGATCAAATTGGTACGAAGAATAAAATTGTGGTAGAAAACTTAAGATGCAGTTTACCTCTATTTGACACGTAGATCATGGATCCACAGTTTTCGCTCCTAAATTTCATATGGGAGCATTCCGCCATCGTGGATTTTATTTTTTTTTGTGATTTTCATGCGTGATTTGGTTTTTTTGTAAAAAAAGTTTAAATGCAATTTTTTTAGAGAATTTAATTTCCCACTTTTAGGAAGGTTAAAAAATATTGTAGCCACATTAGACATCGGGGAATAAAACTACATCAAGTGCAATTAAAACATATCGGGGGCTTATATTCAATACCCTCTATCTGCAATTTTCATAAAAAAAAACTACTTTGTGATGTTAGAACCCATCTGACTTTGCAATGTAATAGTAAATTCTTCTGTCAAGCGTTATACAAAATTAGCTTTGATATCACCGCTGACAGTTAAGTCTTAGGTGGATTTTTATATCAGAACATTATTTTTGTGAAAAATACAGATAGAGTGTATTAAATATAAGCACCACATATTAAATTTCTCGCTGACTAATAGCAAATTTTGACCACTTTGACAAAATGGTAAACTTTAGGGCCTTTGAAAATAATTGTTCGCAGGGTACGTTTTTATGGCCAAAAAACATTTCTGGGGGGAGTCTTGCTTTGTGGCTAAATAAAAAAATGTTCTCCATACAATTATGGCGCCAAATCTATATATATAAAAATGAATGCCATTTTTCGTTGTGACTTTATAACTCAAGAACGGGCTCACCTATCCAAACCAAATTTTTAGGCTTTGTTTGGACTATTCAGTAGATGGTTTGTGTTTTGAAATTTTAAGAATCGGATACCATGGTCTCGAGAAATAGGCCAAAACGTGGACCCGGGTAACCCTAGGATGTGTTTGTATAATATGGGTAGCAAATGGAAGCTGTTGATGATTTCTATAGTATAGAGTATTTTTGATGCCGCTCCGTGACTAGGGTCTCGAGATATCGGTCAAAATGTGGACCCCGATAACTTAAGGATGTGTTTGTACAATATGGGTAGCAAATGGGAGCTGTTGATGATTGCTATAG
>NW_023458557.1:100097038-100100361 GCF_013731165.1 Rhagoletis pomonella | reverse complement strand
AATGGGAGCTGTTGATGATTGCTATAGTATAGAGTATTTTTAATGCCCCTCCGTAACTAGGGTCTCGAGATATAGACCAAAACGTGGACCTGGATAACCCTAGGATGTGTTTGAACCACATGAGTATCCATTGTAAGTTGTTGATAAATGCTAATGAAAAGAGGACTTTTCTTTTCGCTGGGTAACTAAGGACTCCAGATATAGACCAATTGGGAACTCGCAGTGGGATGACATCAAAAACAATTTATTTGCAGGACAGTCGACAACCGATCGTCATGACATTACTGCGCGTGTTTTTTCCGCAAAAATGTAAAGCACTTATGGATTTAATTGTGAAATTATATGTATTTGGGGAGGTGCGTTGCCATATGTACTCCATCGAATGGCAGAAAAGGGGATTGCCGCACGCACATATACTAACTTGGCTGGTACATAAAATAACTCCGGATCAAATCGATAACCTTATATCAGCTGAAATTCCTAATCACACTGCTGATCCTGAGTTATTTCAAGTTGTCGTTAAAAACATGATACATGGACCGTGCGGTGAACTAAATGTGAATTCACCATGTATGATTGATGAAAAGTGTTCGAAACGATACCCAAGGCAATTTACTTCAGACACAATAACGGGCAATGACGGGTATCCGTTGTATCGACGTAGATCACCTAATGATAATGGCAAAACGGCAACCATTAGAATGCATAACCAGGAAGTTGAAGTTGATAATCGTTGGGTGGTTCCGTATTGTCCATTATTATCGAAAATATTCAACGCTCATATAAATGTGGAATATTGTAATTCTGTCAAATCCATTAAATATATTTGCAAGTATGTAAATAAAGGGAGCGATATGGCTATTTTCGGTGTTGCTGGTGATAATAGATGAAATTACTCAGTATCAAATGGGTCGCTATATTAGTAGCAATGAAGCTGTCTGGAGGATTATGTCGTTTCCAATGCACGAAAGACATCCTGCGGTTGTTCACTTGGCTGTACATCTTGAGAATGGCCAACGTGTTTATTTTAATGTAGCAAATTTATTGGAAAGAGCAGCGCAACCACCAGCAACTACGTTAACAGCTTTTTTCAAATTATGCGAAACTGATACATTTGCGATAACTTTGTTATATTCTGAAGTGCCTCAGTATTACACATGGAATGTGTCTTCGAAAAAAATTTCAAAGACGTAAACAAGGAACAGCAGTTCATGGGCATCCTGACATTTTCCAAACAGATGCAATTGGCAGAATATATACAGTACATCCAAACAATGTTGAGTGTTTTTATTTGAGATTGTTATTAGTTAACGTGAATGGCCCAAAATCATTTCAAGAATTGAGAACAGTCAACGGTCATTTGTGTGAAACATACCGTGAAGCATGCCAACTTTTGCATTTGTTGGAGGATGATGCACATTGGGATTCAACACTTCATGATGGATCTATTTCGGCTCATCCTCAACAAATACGAATGCTGTTTGCCGTTATATTATCAACATGTATGCCATCAAATCCACTTGAATTATGGAACAAATATAAACATAATATTGCAGAAGATATTTTAATTCGTATGCGTCATCATGCAAGAAATCCTGATTTGTTGATAACTTTGGAAATGTACAACGAAGCTTTGATAATAATTGAAGATATGTGTCTACGGATTGCAAATAAAACATTAGTACAATTGGGTATGACCGCACCAAATCGTGACATGCATGATCTGTTTGATCGTGAATTGCAACGTGAGCAGGAATTCAATTCTAATGTTTTGCGTTTATTTGTACAATCAAATATAACCAAAATGAATATTCAGCAAAAACATGTATATGACACAATCATGCAAGCCATTTCCAATAATGCAGGTGGGTTATATTTCTTGGATGCACCTGGTGGTACAGGCAAAACGTTCGTTATATCACTGATTTTAGCCACTATTCGATCGGAACAGAAAATTGCATTGGCACTTGCATCTTCGGGAATTGCTGCTACATTATTAGAAGGTGGTCGGACAGCACTCTCTGCATTAAAATTGCCATTGAATGTACAGGTGATTGAAACTCCAACTTGCAATATTTCAAGAAATTCTGCTATGGCAAAAGTTCTGCGATTAACGTCAATTATTTTATGGGATGAGTGTACAATGGCGAATAAAAAATTACTAGAAGCATTTAATCGAACAATGCAAGATTTACGTGGTAACCAACAGCTTTTTGGTGGTGCTTTGATATTACTGTCAGGGGATATTCGACAAACATTGCCTGTCATTCCTCGGTCAACTCCTGCTGATGAAATAAATGCCTGTTTGAAGTCATCAGTTCTTTGGAGATATGTACAAAAATTGACACTGAACATTAATATGCGTATTCACCTACAAAATGATCCAGCTGCCCATGAGTTTTCAAAACAATTGTTACAAATTGGTGATGGCAAAATACAAATCGAGAGAACCAACGGATTGATCACTGTACCGAACAATTTTTGTACAATTACGAAATCGATAGATGAATTGATTGAATGTGTTTTTCCAAATATTCTTCAGAATTACAGAAATCATGATTGGTTGAGAGAACGCGCCATTTTAGCACCGAAGAACATTCATATCAATGCCATTAATTTTCAAATTCAAGCAAAACTCCCAGGTGTAGTCACGACATATAAATCAATTGACAGTGCTATGAATCAGGATGAGGCAATGAATTATCCAACTGAATTTTTAAATTCATTAGAACCGGCTGGTATGCCACCGCATTGCTTGAATCTGAAAGTGGGTTCTTTGATTATATTATTGCGAAATATTAATCCACAAAAACTGTGTAATGGCACCAGATTGGCAGTGAAAAATTTATTGCCAAATTTGATTGAAGCTACGATCTTAACTGGTAAATCAAAAGGAGAAGTTTGTTTAATACCGCGTATCCCTATGATTCCAACTGATATGCCATTTGAATTCAAACGGTTACAATATCCTGTGCGTTTATCATTTGCGATGTCCATCAACAAAGCTCAAGGGCAAACACTTAACGTTTGTGGTGTGAATTTGGAGGAATCATGTTTTTCACATGGCCAACTTTATGTTGCCTGTTCCAGAGTCGGTACCCCCAGCAGTTTGTTTATTGATGCTCAAAATGGAAAAACAAAAAATATTGTTTATCCAAATGTTTTGGATTAAGTTTTAAAATAGCTAGCAAATAATTAAATATATATTTTTTTTTATAAATGGGTTTGATTTAATATTTCATTTTATACGTAGCGAAGCACGTACCGGGTCGCTAGTTTAAAATATAAATACACGCACATACTTATGCATACTCTTAAAGACA
>NW_023458557.1:100093824-100096938 GCF_013731165.1 Rhagoletis pomonella | reverse complement strand
ATATTTATTAGAAATTGAACCTTTTCACACCAATTTATACTGATTGCTATACTTTAATAACTGATCTAATTTATTCAATAATTTTCATTAAAATTTTTAACAGGTGGCCACACTTAAAAAAGAATTAAACCTTAGTTGACATCTACAGGCGAAGCGCTTTAATATCACACGCCATGTCTTCGCGTGTTATAAGTAGAATCCAAACCCATAAAGCGAACATAATTTTTCACGTGCAGTTTGACCTTCCTACACGGTGGGCAGGAAGCAAAGATAGGTTGCATAAAAATGTCGACAAAAACTGAAAGCAGGGTTGTATTTGTTGATATTTTTAGGTTAAGAATCCCTTTGAATTGAAATCCTAGCTGCTCCTGTTTTAAAGATATCCACATTTTACATAGTTATGATAGGACCGACTTTTGCGAAAGAGAAAAACATCCTTGTGCATTAAATATTCAACAATGTATGTGTGAGTAAATGTGTGTATATATATTATGTGAAAATATAAGTTTATGTAAGTTTTTAGCCGGTTTCAATCGTTTCCAAGGCGCACCACGTACAGGCTACTTACTTTGCACCTCTTTGCTCTTTTTTTGGTTTTATTTTTTTATATTTTTTCTTGCTTTATTTTTTTATATTTGTTTTTTGTTTCCTTTTTTTTTTTTTTGGTGGCTTACCATATAATATAGTCACACATTTTAGTATTTAAATATTTTATTATTTAGTTAAGTTTTTATATATGCTGGAATGAAAATGTCATTACAGTTTTCTTCAGGCGACTCACAAAAGTTGGTTTATCAATCATATTTATTTTGAATCTATCCCAGAATTTAATGAATTCCCTATGAACTGACTTCCCGGCCTGCTCGGACCATAATCCTAAACCATCGTTATTCAAGAATGAAATAGATTGATTTAAATGTTTAAGGATAAAATGGATTTTGACAGTTTGAGAAATTCCAGTACTTTTCAAAGCTGTGCGGAGTTCGTTAAGATTTTTATCAAAATTACTAAGATCCGCTTGTTTTGCGGAAAACCATGTATTCACGATTTTGCTCATGGCTTTGAACGAGGCAATATATTTGGTATTGTTTTTACTGAGAGTTTCTTCCATACAAACTATGTTCGACATTTTTTTGTATGTGGAAGACACTGTCAGCAAAAAATAAATAATTGAAAAAAATCAACGAAATTTTCTGGTAACTTCAGACTTGCACGGCACGGTACTTATAAGTAATCTAGGTTTCACGAAAAAAAAAAAAATAAATACAGGGTAACATTAAAATATCAGTCATTTGTTTCGTTGCTGTGAGCTTGTTTCAAAACTTCTGGCTTTTGCTATAATTGTAAAACTCTGTGCATGTCATTTTAACGTATTTAGGTACATACTTATATTAATCATCAACTATTGCTTATGCAAAACGTGCTACATTTAAAAAAAAAATCGCATATGAAAGAGCACCAACCCAACTCGTAATAATTTAAGTATACAAATTTTAGTATTTAGTATAGAAATATTCAATTGAAATACGCCAATATTAAAATGAAGCGCTTTGCACTTAACGGATGCTTTTTCATAATTAAGTTAAAAAAAAAATTTATTTAAATTCCATGCTGTCTGTAATGGGATTTGAACCCTGACGCTCTGGAAATTAGCAAATTGTGGCAAGCATCTTCGTGCACTCAGCTACAGCCAGACATGTAAATGTGCATTCAAATGTTCAGTTTGATTCAACACCACGTGTGCATGGTATGAAAGTATTGTTTTTAAGTACGAACATTTCAAAACGATAATCAAATAAAAAATATTCATGTTTACTATGCGTTATTTCCCCCAGTAAATTCATAAAATTTTTCTTAATATTACAACGCGTTTTTTTCTCTCAGCGTAGTCATTTTTAAGCAAAATTTGTGCAATCAAATCGAAAGCCGGGACACTTAAATGAAACCCGGGACATTTTAAGGTTGGACCGGGACATCGGGACAAATAGTCTAAAACCGGGACATGTCCGGGAAAACCGGGACGTCTGGCAGCCCTACACACAAAGCGCATACTTTCATGCGATTTTCTTTATGATCGCATTTGTGTTCTGGATGTACAATAGTCATTATTTCCTGAAAGAAGAGTACATAAATACCAAAATAAATCTCATACAAGCTTTGAATTTATTTACTTATTATGAGGAGTACCGTTGGCCTAAGTTAGAGCATTTTTATTTCTTGCACAAGCGCAGTGCGACTTGCCTGCGCTACTTGCTTATAGCAACAAACCTTTAATAAAAAATTACTACCGTATTATATAGCATACAATATTGTATACATACATACATATATTGCGATATTGAAAGTGTTTGTAATGGGAAAGTTCACGCTACAGAAAAAGGTAATTGTGGTGTTTTATCTAAGTTGTATACCGGTAGCGCCCAATAAATCTCGATCAATTATTCTTTCGGTAGGAAAAAATGAAAATGTTTCACATTGATTTGATCCGTTTTAGTGAGTTAAAAAAGGGGAACAGATTTGTATGAGATTTCTTTTCGTATAAATATGCTCTAATTATCGAGAAGTACGCCTTCCTCTTTTGCAAATATGTATATCCTATCAGACGTATATAAAATGTGGATATCTTTAAAACAGGAGCAGCTAGGATTTCAATTTAAGCGGATTCTTAACCTTAAGATATCAACAAATACAACCCTGCTTTCAGATTTTGTCGACATTTTTATGCAACCTATCTTCGCTTCCTGCCCACCGTGCCTATGTGAAGTTTCCAAATACTACGTTCAGGTTGCTTGATACTTACATAAGTATGTAAGCATAACGGAACACGTATTTGGTGAAGGAGAGCGCAGTCGAGTAACACCGTTCAGGTACTCTCATTTGGGACGTTCTCTACCAAGGCGAATTTATACAAGGTGGTGTTGATGGCGAATTTAGATTTTCGCCGAGGTATGTCTTAATGTCAAAATGATGTGTTTGTTGTAAAATGAATTCACCTTGTTTACAACAAACACATCATTTTGACAACCAGTAGTACCGCGGCGAAAATTCAATTCGCCATCAACACCAACTTGTATAAATTCGCCTTGTTCTCTACTTTTGGTCCCTTTTTTTTTT
>NW_023458557.1:100092692-100093724 GCF_013731165.1 Rhagoletis pomonella | reverse complement strand
CAAAATAATGTCAGGAGCAGGTAATTATGTACCTTTGTACTATTTAGAATGTCATTTGACGGTAACAAGAGCAAATTCAATTTAAATCTATTAAATACATTCTAGCGTGTCTCAGTCCTTTACCCACAAAAGCGGCACCTTTCTGAAATCTTTATGAAATGAGCAATTTTTTTATGTAATGTAAAGTTATAGCTCAGTACATTTTTTTTTTCACCCGAGATAGTCAAAGTTGAGGAAGAAAATATCAAAAAGTTAAAAATCCAGAAATAGTCCTAATTTTATGATGGTTCCTTAATATATTTTAACTACATTGCATTTGAGTATGGAGAGGCAACTATCTGGAAGTATTTTACATAAAAAATCTACTAAGTATTGCCCGGTTTGTAGTTGCAGTTAAAGAAAACACATGAAAAGGCACGATTTTTTTTTAAATTCGAAAAGATGTAAATATTTCAAAAACGGTGACACTTTTACCTGAAAATTTTTTGTTTATCAGTGAGCTCACCCTCCCTCCACCTACCTTCCCTTAAAGTTTGGCACGTTACTTCTGGGACACCCTGTATAAAGCTTGAAACTGTTTTTTTTTTTTAGTTTTGGCTAAAGCTTGGACATTTGGATATTTTTATATAAAAATAAAAAACAAATTTTAACGTGAAAAACGTTGTATATACATATATTTAAAAACACACAACGTGAACACTTGCGTTAGTCACTGTATGTATGTACATATATTCATGCATTTTAATAAAATGGGACATTTTAAACATTATTGGCGTGTGTGCTTTCCTTTAAAATTCAATTGAATTAAGTTATCCATATTAAAAAATGCTCTCATTGTCTCTAGCCAAAACTAGAAATGCATGTTAACAACTCATTTGCAGCAGACACACCCAAATGCAGCTTAAACTCATATCTGCACATTCTTTAGATTTCTACATCCATTTATTGAGACACCTGCTGCGAATAACTGTCAACTATTTATCAAAAGATCTGAATAGAAACGAAACAGAGACAAAAAGGTATTGTGAAAAG
>NW_023458557.1:100077418-100092592 GCF_013731165.1 Rhagoletis pomonella | reverse complement strand
CTTGTATAAATTCGCCTTGTTCTCTACTTTTGGTCCCTTTTTTTTTTTTGGTACCGAAAAAATGTGTTTCTATTTTTCGATTGAATGTGAGAAGTGCAGTTTTTTGGCTGGGAACTTTGTAGGCCTCTAGTACGTACATAAACTTTTATGTATTGATGTACATTAGGTGGAAAATAAGGGGACCCTTACATTTTTATTTTGAAAACGTTTGAACTTTGTATGCAATACAACTATTTTCGAAAATCCGAACTTTTCAGTTTTTTAAGTAATTACGAAATGCGGCATGGAACGGCGTTGCTGCTGCTGTGCTGCACATACATATGTATGCATGTGTGTATGTATGTAGACATTTGAAAGTGTTATTTCCCTGTGCAAAAAAATGTGCGACTAATCTCTAAAGAGATTATTCCGAGATTACTCTCAATCGGGTACAATTGGGCATTAATTAGCCGCAACTAGTCTCACACGGGTACTATTGGATATCAATTAGTACCCCGACTCATCTCTAACGGGTACTATTAACAATTTAGTGTACGCACTTAGTCAATCAAATTTCATGTGCGGCGTTGGCTCATAGAGAGAGTATTCGCTTAACAAAACTGAGAACCCCGGTACGAATCGCAGCTGGCGATAATTTTTATTTTTACTTTTTAAAAGTGACTAGTCGCATTTTATACCCGTTCGGGTATAAAGGGGAACATCTAGTCTCTTTATAGGACGTGCGTAGAAAAGCGAGCAGTTCATTCCATATAAGGAGAACAAAAGCGTTATTAGTCGCATGCTCCAATGCCATTGCTCCCGAAGTCATCCCGGATTAGTCGTATTTTTTGCAGGGTTCATTCATGAGCAATCACTTTTCGTTCGAAATATGCGTTTTACTTGAGTGTGTAAGTGTGTGGCTACATAACTACATTTTTATTTATATATTTTTTTTTTAATTTACACGCAATACTTTTGAAAACGTTTGCTGCTTTTGTGATGGCATGTACGCACATATTTACATGTGTGCGTATACCTGTGTTCGTATCCGTGCAAAAATCATTGGACCATGTGGTCCATTGCTTTCATATCGGAGTACTTACAAAATGCTCCACTGTAGTGCAGCAGCAGACCAACCCGCGTCTCAAAACCAGCTAATTGTCACCCGATCATTGCTCGTCTTTTTACGATTATAAACACTTCACGATGCTTATTGGGCTGTGTTGTCGAATGCTAGGTACTCCATGGAGTAGTTCTGTGCTACTCTGATTATAATGCAAGGTTGGAGTATATGGTCCTGCCCTCGGGACCACTTTTGTGATATGCATTTCGGATAATTTTGGAGTACTCCTTGATCCTTAGGGAGTACTCTTAGCATACGTGCATGGAGTAGTCGCTATTTTGGCAGGGATATACCACGCTGCTATGCGGTCATAGTTTTGTATATATGTAGATTTATTTAGGAGTATTTTTGTGCGTTGATGCGTGCTAGCGACATTCATGGCATCAAAGCTTTGACATTTCAGCGCGAGCGAGTGCTCGAGTAAGCGCGCGAATGAACTTTTTTTTTTGAAAAGGAAACCATTGAAAGGATAAAATTCTGAATGAAAATTGAGGGAACTAGAAATTGAAAAATTGCAAAATGAAAATGGAAATTTGAAAATAGAGAAATGCAGAATGAATGAAATGAATGTTTAAAAGGGGAAAATTTGTTTTCGTATCAACGATTGTAAAAGTCATATTTGATTAGTAAGTATTAAGTGGTGTTTGAAACATACATGTAACGATGGGTAAGAAAGAAATTTGTTGAAAAATGAACACAGGATTTTAACGATATTTACAAATGAAGAATGCGTGCACAAAAAGGAAATAAGAAAAAAATGTTGACAAATATATTGTTAGAGCAAATGTATGTATGTATGTATATATGTACACTAGAGTTATCCAAAAATCCATGTGAGAAAGTAAAGTCGAAATTTTTATTCCGTACCGAAAAAATTTTACACGTTTTTTTATTTTGAAATCAAAAAATATTTAGGGGTCGCTTAAAGCGCTCAAAGTTGTCCATGTATTTTATATGGAAATAACAAAACAATATTTTTTCCATAAAAAATAAAGTAGATTTATAAAAGGTTTATAAATTGAAAAATGTATGAAAACGTCAATTTATAAAGCTCTTTAAACCTACTTTATTTTTTATGAATAAGGCCATTAGTATAATAAAGTGCATATTTAAAGCCGCTAAGAATTGGCGTTGTCTGTACATATTTTTTATTTTTTATTTTTTTGCTGCTGGTGCTAAGCTTTTTCTTCCATTTGAATTTCGAACTTATTTTATATGGAAGAAAATGCGCGGAATAATCAGCAAAAACAATGAATAAAAATCAATGCGAAATCTTAATCGCTACAAACATGCACCTCACTATATATACTACAATTTAGGCGGTTATAAAACTACATAAGTACTGAAAAGTCAGATTTAAATGTGTGAAATTTTAGAAATTTAGATATAAACTAACTTGCAATAGTGTTAAAAGCGCTCGAAAATGCAATAATTGCCAGTATTTATTACTTCTAACTCAATATGTCCTAATTCCGCTTCATATGCATTAATGTTTGCTTATAAAGGCAATTGGAATTGTGCTACATACACAAATAAGTACACTTGTGTCTATCTATCATTCTAAGTATCAAAGCTAATCTGCTCTTACTCACATGAACAAGTAATTAAGTTTAAGTACAGCTTTTGACAACTAATTCGAAACGCTAGGATTAGTGCACGATCATGTTACCAGTTTAATCGAAATTTTAATAAAAGAAAAATATTGCAAGTATTTACACTTTTTATTGTGGTATGCTAAATAAAAAATAAGTTAATAGTAAAAAAAAAAATATCTTAAACAAGATTTCTAAGCATGAATCCAAATAGGGGTTCTCGAATATCTTAACTCCTGCGCCACGTATCGGCACAATTTTTTTGGACTTATTCCTTTTCATGTAAGTAGTTTATATACATACATATATTAGGGGTATTCTCGAAGTCTTGCACGTTGCACGAATTTGACGAAATGCAAAAATACTCCTCCAAATTCGCAAGAGTACGAGAGCACCCCAAAATGCAAAGTGGTAGCATGCATAGTGGGCTTGGGGAGCTTTTGAACTACAGAGTGAAACAGGCAACTCTTTGAATTGAAGTAGTTCAGTAGTTCGTTCATTAAAATGAAGTAAGCTCTTCTGTGCCAACACTCCAATACAAATGGAAACGAAATTTTAACACATATAAAATCTCGCTTTTCTTTGTAAGGGTATGAAAAAAAATTAATCAGAATTCATTGAATTTCCAATGTGTTACATCGTTTAGTGTAATTTGTGTAAAAAAGTAAATATTTGAGTTAAGTTTTTGTTGTTTAACAAAAGACTTTCGCTTTCAGATGCCAAAGCGAAACGCAATGTGGTCGCATTTCGAAGGCAAAATTGAAGAAAAGAATAAGCGTTGTTGATTGCTTTAATGGAAATTTGAATCACCATATGAAAGCCAAACATCCGTTCATGATTTTGGAAAGAGACGAATGAATGAAGGCGACTGAATTGTGTCCTTATAGAAGACCATCGACTTGTAGAAAAATGTGTTTAATACATACATATGTATATATTCCAAACATGAACCAAATCGGAATATAAAAACGGGGTTTTAAAATATGCGGATTAATCCAACTTACATATTGCATTCTCATCGCGTTTTGGGCTAAGTTTGAAGTTTCAAGCCTCTAGGCTCATCGGGAAGTTGGTTAAAAATCGATTGCAAAACTTTACCCAAACATACTTAAAACTAGTGGTCTGAAACTATCGAGTAGAGAGTATGCGATAGTTCTATAGAAACCATCGATAATTATCGATAGTTTTCGATGGTCTTACAATTTGGCTATATTTCTTACAAAACCAGAAAATCACAAGCCTAGAGTAAAAGTTTGCTAAGTCTTTTTTTTAGAAATTTTACCGGACGAGGAAACTTATAGCCATTTCCTTCAACAATTTTTCAAAACATTTATTAAAATATTTTGGGTGATTAAAGCAAGGAAAAACTTCATGCGAATCAGAAGGAGTCGTGGCTAATTAAAATATATTAATTATATTTTTTAGAGCTATTGACTTCATTTAATATCAGATATTTTCTCATTAAATATCGGTTACTTTGTTTTAATTAAGTATCAGATATTTTATCATTCAATATCAGTTTTTTTACTTCAATCAATATCAGATATTTACCTTTTTCAATTCTCTTCACGAAACTATCAAGGCTGTGTCAAAAAACCATCGATAGTATCGATAGTGTCGTCGATAGTTTCACACCACTACTTAAAAAAATCATCATAGCAAGTTAAATAGAAGTTATAAATCCACACAACAAATAACCCGGTAGTCATGCAGGACTGAATACCTGGATTAATTTATTTAGTATCCATATTTGATTTGAATACGGAATATGTTAACAACTTTTAGTCCGCTGCTAATGTTTTCAATTTACCTCTGTCCTACCGTCAAAACCACTTCTAATTACTTGTCAGCAGCTGTCTTGAATTGCCGTCCTTTATGATTCATTTGACAAGTAAAATATTCAACCGAAATCATGTACGGCTATATGTATTGTCCATTCATCAAATATGCTCAATTTATCTTAGCCAGTAAATCTGTGTATTTAATTGCATGTCACTAGTTGTTCTACGAGTACAACTACAATGCCCAGTACATCCAATAAGAATTATGTGATTATAAGCAGCTGTATATTTTACATGCCTATGTGTGTATGTATGTATGTATGTACTTACCTACATTGCAGTGCATTGTATGAATGCCCCAATTTTTGAAATCGATTAACTCCATTTTTTGAAAAATCGTATACATATATAAGTATCAAAGCACTTGATAACCACAACTTTTTATATTTACAATAACTCTACATAATATATAATACATTATATTATACAGGGAATTACAAAAAAAAATTATAATCTACATTATTTGGTCGCATTTCTCAACTTTTTATGAATGGATAATGTTATTGTGATAAATTTTTAGAGTATTTAACATTACAAATAATAACCAGAATAAATTTGTAAGGAAATTTTATCAAGATTTTTATCAAGTAAAAGCTCCCAACGCTTTCTGTGTCAATATTTAAAAAGAAAAAGCTCTACGATTTCCACAAGAGTTGAACTGATTTCATTGCCAAATATGAAAAATGTGAATTTAAAAGCAAAAAATAATTTAGAACCAAAAAAAGAGAAAAATGTCAAAGAGTAGGACAAATCCAGGTTTCCGCTAATTACTCCGAAGCAAAGCGTGTTTATTCTCCACACTATTTTTTCGGGAAGAACAAGTTTTTCCGATGTTTTTTTTTATTTAGCTCAAAAGTTTCATCTACTTTAAATTGCAGATGATTATCAACTTGCCGATTTTAACTTCGATTTAAATGCTATAGGCAATGTCGTCAAGTAGCTAGGTAGTTAATATTTATGGAATTTAAATTAGAAAATTCTTTCACATTTCATACATTTAACATAAGTTTGTAAATTTATATTAATTTGATCAATAAATGCCACAATGTAGATATTTATAATTATATATTTAGATATAAATGTACATAAAGGGTGGTCTATATAACGGTTTAAAGAGCAAACATTCCCTTTGTATATATAACATGATTTCATTCATGTGGCTGCCTCGGCTGGCTTCGCAGTAGCGCATCCTGAGCCCAGTTTTCCAAGACCTTGGTGGCGCTTTCTGGGTCTATCGCACAAATGGCTTTGCTCGAAATTCGCCTGAATGGATTGTACGCATAACGCCGGTCCTTCATGGCACCCCACAAAAACAGGTTAACGACGTTAAATTGCACCTCCGACGTTGAGATCGCCGAGGCCGCTAAAAAAATACTGTTACCGAACTTTGTGCGCAAAAGATGGAATGTGGACTATGTGGCATGGTGGGCCATCCTATTGAAACCAAAGATCTACCTAACCAACCTAATTCCAAGTTTTCAATTTTCGGGCAAAAAAATTGTCATCATGCCTCTGTAGTGCTCACCGGTGATCGAAATGCCGTTTTCAGCAGCATTTTCATAGAAAAATGGGCCAATGATGTCACCGCTCCAAAATCCGCACGAAACTGTGACTCTGTGATAGAGCATTGACTTTTACACAATCACATGTGGGGTTTCCGATCCCTAGATTGCTTGTTAACATACCTGCCCAAATGAAAATGCGCTTCGTCAGAAAAATTGATTTTTCGAGTCCAATCATTGTCCGTTTCGTTTGCATTACTTCCCAACATTGTTCAAACGCAAAGCGATTCATTTCGTTCTGCGGAGATATGATACTGATTTTCTGTAAAGATTTCTAGCGGGAAGGAGCCGTACTGTCCATGGACCACCTTGTACATATGTATGTATGTACACGAATTTGAGCCTGCACATAATTAGAAAGGCAATTACAAATACATTCTAATTCTTTGAAGTGTTCATCACTAATCAAGTTGTCGCATCATTTGCACTTATTTAACATACGCATTGACGCATAAGTATTTGTATGCAATACATTAGGGTGGCCCAAAAAAAGGAAAGCTGGAATTTTAATGCCGCCATCCCCTTGAATTGTTCTATATCGAAAAAATATACCCATTTTTAGAGAGTGCTCAAAGCATGTATTTTAGATGGGAAAAAACAACTAAAAATATTGATTTTGAATTATTCTATACCATTTCTACGAAAAGTTGTTTTTTTCCCATATAAAATACATGAAAAACTTTTGGCGCTTTGAGCGACCTCTAAACATTTTTTGATTTCAAAATAAAAAAGCAACAGTCCAGCGCCTTCGTCTTGGTCTGCAGGCTGTATCAGAGGCACAGCCAATAAATTTAAACGTAGAATACGTGGTATGGTTAAGAGCACGTCCAAGTCAAAAACGAAAGCAAACACTAAGAAAAAATATCGATAACAAAAGCGATCATAATATAGATAGAAAAATCGAAAAAAAAAATCGATAACAAAATCGATACAAATATCGATAATAAAATCTATAAAAGTACCGATAACAAATTCGATTACAAAATCTGTAAAAAATCGATTATAAAATCGATAACAAAATCGATTTAAATATCGATAACAAAATCGACAAAAAATCGATAACAAAACCGATTAAATATCGATTATAATATCGATAAGTCCCGAGAATTCCGAAAATCTTTAAAATCCCAAAATATTCCCCAGATTGAGTGTGTGCCTATATCCTTTTCTCTATAATTTCCTTTATTTTACTCTTTCCTCCTCTATCTTCATCTTTACTTTTATCGGTATCCTCATATTTTTCTTTGCATTTATCTTTGTTTTTACTTTTATGTTTATCATATTCTTCATCTACATATTCCCCTTCACCTTTGCCTTTTATAAATACTGCACCATCTTTTACTCAAAAGTCGATGTGTGTGTAACATATTTGTTGTCTCCTTCTCTCACTTCCAGCGCAAGCACGTGTTTGCAAAGTCATGACGATGTGATTTTGTATAGAAAATTATTTATGCCCATATATTTGAATAAAATAAACATACTTAGAAGATATCAACCAATACTTCCCACACACAAACGAAAGGAAAAAACTTGAGTTATTGATTAAGGAAACCAAAAACAAAATCATTCGAGCGGTTTTCGAGAATTTTGGAATTAAAAAAAATTTGCAAATTTGTTCCACAATTTTTTTGCATCACAATGCTCAATATTGGTTGAACTTATATCAAATTTGTACACGATAATATTTCTATTGCTCCAAAGAACCTATATCCCGAAAATGAAATTTATATCTGCAAATAATAAGCTGCTAGGGCACTACTTTAAAGGCTCAAAATTTACCCCAAAATAAGCCAATGTTTGCCGTTGGTTTTACGACAGAAACCAAATTGGTTACTTACAAAAATGAATCTATCGATAGATCTGGAATTATGTCTTTGAAACCCAACTGTCTTCTTTCAAATCCAAAAATAGGGGTATATTTTTACGATATAGAACAATCCTAGGGCGTGGCGGCACTAAAATTCCGACTTTACTTTTTTTTTTTTTTGGACCACTCTAATGTACATACATACGACATATTCGGACATCAATTTGACAGGAGAAATTAATAATGGAAATTTATTGTTATATCTAAGTGCATACACATGTATTGATTCATAAATTATACGCATAACCGTAATGTCATTCATGCAATTGAAATCATTGTAAATGTAATTCGTGTCTCATTTGGTCATTCTCCCATTTTTGTACATACATAAGCAAATATTTATTTACATACATCTGTGTACATACATATATACGTTTCTTAGAAAAATAATCTCTAAAATTAGTGCATAGAAAAAATTTAAAACACAATTTTTCAAACAACCTCTGGTGCGAACTATTAACTATTTTGGATTGGCGGTGAATTTTATGAAATCAAGAGCAAAAATTTCGCTAAATCCGGAATTCAGCAAAATATTATATTTATTGAGATAAATTGGGTGCTGAATAAAATATTAATAGCACAACGGCAATAGAGCCATAAAATTATCGTATTTCAACTCATGTAAATTAATACACTGAAAATATGTATGTATGCACGTGTATATGTACATATATGTATGTAAGCATAAGTAAATAGTTGACAATAGTGGGTTTGCTTAACTGATAAATTCATTTGTCAGCTCAATTGACATTATTTTAAAGTCCAAATAAAATGAATCTGTTTGCATTAATGCCTAGATTATTATACTACATGCATATGTACATGTATGTGTTTATTATTATACAAGTACAGTAAAATTTTTTTCCAATATTTTGTAAGAAATATTAAATTTTCAAACTGTCATTGCAAATGTTTTTGCTTAACTAAATTTATTATACTACCGATTTGAATTAAAACCAAGCAGTTGTACATGCAAATAGCACAAAGCATTCGGTCAAGCTTGTGGCTTTTGTGGTTTCAAGCATGTATGTGTGTGGTATGTATGTAGGCATGTTTTCATTTCCTTATACGTGCATTCGTGCTTATCAAAACTTGAAATCTTATAATAACTTCAAGCTGATAGTAAATATAAATTAAGATTTCATTTTTCCACGTCTTATGTACACCTGATAGCATGTGCGTTAGGGCGGATCAATTTCTATGGGAGATTTTTACGAGTATGCGCGTAGAAGCAAGTTTGCTGAAGAAACGAGGGGTCTAAAATCAATTTGAAGATTGCCAAATCGCAAAAATAGGTTTCTTAGCATCGAAAATATTTGTAAAAAGGCATTGCAACCTGTTTAAAAGTCTACTTAAATTTAATCAGTTGCTTTAATGAAATATTACAATATGGATATCAAAAAAAAGATGTTCAAGAAACCTTTATACTATTTAAATAATTATCACCGAAATTCAAAAGGATTTTGATTGAAGGATTTATATTAAAAACACGTAAATACAAGTTTCAAAGCTTGCACAAATTTCAAAAAAAATTATCAAACTTCAAAAAACTTTCATTAAAATTCCAAATTTTTAATTAGAAGATTTAGACAATTCTTGGGTATGCAGTATTGTAGTTTCAAGTCGTTAAAAATTACCTGTGATTGTTCCGATTTTTTTTTTTGTGAAAAATGTTGCGTATTGTCTGTCTTCCATATAACGCATGATCAAATCTATTTACATCGCCATCAACGTCTTTATTGATATTTTTATGGATATTATTTGTATACTACAAAAGTTATGGTCGACATAAAATTTACTCAACCCTTTCATTTATTTATGAATTTCATGTGGTGTGATTATTAACACACTTGTGTTGGATATACCTACATATGTACATACATATGTACGTCCGCTATGTTGTGTTGTTTTCTAAAACATTTCATTTGGCAATTTCCATCGGCACCTGATGCTTTTATTCAGAAAAGTTTCACCATTGCACAAAAACCGTATTAAAGCTCTCTTATTTTTTGCTCTCGTAATTTACTTTATCGATACATATTTTATTATTTTACAAAAACAGACTTCATGCACAAAATTTTTCTATTTTTATTGCTACAATGACACCGAAATCTAAAATAAAAAAAAGCTTTTGTTTCCACATAGTTGCAACTTATTTGCAAATTTTATTATTGTGTTCTAACAATCATATTTGTTGCTATTATATGTGAATGCAAATTGAAAATATAGCTTTTGTGGGACATGCCCTACGAGTCGATACTTTTTCTACGCCCATTAAATTTATTTATTTTTTTTTTTAGTTTGGTGAATACAATGGAAATAAAAACAAATATTTTCCAGCAATTTTTAGAAATTTACAGTTGCTAAATAATGGCCAGCTAAGCAAAAATTTATGGATGTTGGTTTGATAAGCAAAACAAAAACTTCAAAAAAAATAAAAATTTATTTTAAAATTTTTGATTGCTGGTTTATTTATTATTTAACTGTTATGGCAATACATACGGATATAGAGTGTCTGTTCATACATATGCATATATGTGTACGTATGTATTTTTGCGTATGCAAGCAGGGAAAAGCTTTCCAAAAACTTTGTATTTAAAAATTAATTAAAGTAAAAACCAATTGCATTTTGAGTGAGATGCAGATGTACGCAAATGATTTAGACAACGATTTCAACTTTTGACTTAAATCAACAGCAACAAACCGTATGTATGCAAGTAAAGCATGAAAAAAGAAATATACAAAAGGCTGAAGAAGCAAACAAGATTTGGAATAAATACGAGAACAAACTTGTCATGAAATACTTTTAGTATTTTAGCAAATACATATGTACGTGAGACCCTCAATGGCTAGAGGCGTCGCCTGTGTAATTTTTCATACATACAGTAGTGGAAAATAAATAGTGACACGACATTTTAACAAATTTTTCCTATTTGTCTTTTGTTTATTTAATATTTAATAAACCGAACCTAGGGAGGCGATCCTACATTTTTCGCTGGCCCATCCGGCAATGAAATAATTTATTTTTAATTGTTCTGCTGGAATAGAAATACATACTTCTTTAGCCAAAGTTTCATGTTTTTTGCGGGGTTTCATTTACAGGCTGGTACTTCAGGGTGATAAGGACTGAAATCTGGTGGGAAAGTACAAGAACGGGGTACTTCACGTCAATGAACTTTGTAACAAAAAAACTTGTCTGATCGAGGCAACAATATCGATACATCGCAATTTAAGACCCGACTCTAAATGCCGAAGACATGACGAAAAATGTAAAAAGGCAATCTTCAGGATCGACAAAAAAAATTAATTTCGAACTTTGTTTTCTGGCACTGTCTAATGTACACTTGTACATATTATATGAAATACTTAAAATTAATACATTTAATATACACATTTCTTGACGGTTGCAGGCAACTACATCGCGACGCTTGTGCACTGTGGTGCTCACCTAAATAACACGCTTTTATTTTTTACAATATTTACAGCGTTTAACTTGAAAATTGATTTTCTTGCATATAACGTATGAACAAAACCGATTTTGATATGGAAGAAAATACGCAACACCCTCGATGAAAAAAAAAATTCTTAAAAATCAACGATCTTTTCCCGAATTTTCTAACGTGCACATTATTATACTAAAATTGAATAAGCTAAAAAACACAGTAAGTTTCTAAAAGACAAAAACATTGTGAATATTGTAAAAAATAACAGTGTGCTGTTTAGGTGAGCACCATTGTATATTTGTGCGTTTGTATGTGTATTGTGCAAATGAAAGCATGTGTTGCTGATGCTTTTCGCAGCTTTTGGTCTGTATTTATAAAGATAATTTGAAGCTTTTTCCACAAGTACTGGCGACAAAACGAGCCTGCATGGAATTAAGATATTTAAAAATAAAAACTCCCTCAACACCACTCCTCAAAGAGCATTTGCGAAAGTAGCAAAGGCAAATAGCTGGCAGCTCCACATACCTAAATAAGTGCAATGTTAAATGCGGCTGATGTTTGTGACAGTTAAAAAGCCAAAGTGATTGTTACGGAGCACGTTAAAATAACAACACACACACACGCATATACACACATAAATAATAAAAAGGATGTAGAAGAAAAAAAAAAAAATACAGAGAACAGAAAACAGAAAATAACCAGCTTAAGCTAAGTGCTACAGCAAATATCTATGTTGATGGCCCTGGGGGCGAGCGAGAGAGGGAGAGAGGTGAAGTGATAGTAAAAAAAATCGCAACACGTCATGCTGCAAGACCAAAAAAAACCAAAAAAGTTTTAATTGTTGAGTGGACGATGCGCAGCGGACAAGCAAATAAACAACGGAAAAACAAAACTTTTTCCCTCAAAAGTCCAGTTTGGAAAAGAAGCAAACTGCCAAAAATTTGTTGGGCGTGGCTGCCGCGCACCTCCCGTAAGTGTTTAGAGCAGCGAAATGCCAAAACGAACCAAACAACTTTATTTTGATGGCTTGGCCAAATGGCTGTTTAGGGCGGCAGCGCTGGGCGGGTCCGATGTTTTGTATTGCGCTGCGAAACTTTAAAAAGCAATTGACAGCGAAAATAATGGCCGGCAGTCAGCTTGTTAACCGGCGTGCTCGCACAAAAGCGCATTGAGGGTTTTTTGCCAACGCCGCCGGTTTTTATTGAGCTTTTCACTTTTTATTACTGCTGGACGCTTTCGTTTTTATGCAGTGTGTTTTTAAAAACTTAGTTTCAATTTGTGTTTATTTGTATACTAATTTGTATTTTATTTAAATGTTGTCATTTCACTTAAATTTCTGTATAAATTTTTTGTAGTTTATTTTCTATTTTTTTTTTGTTTATTATATTAGCTAAAGATTTTTTAATTGCATATTTGTATTTTAGCTATGTACGCTAGTGAGAGTAAAAATATTTTTGAAATCGGTTAAACTTTCACGTATAAAAAGTGAAAAGTACTAAAATAATTGCACTGCGGCATGCGAGCGGTAGTCTTTTAATTTTTTTTCGACTAAGTAAACAGAAAAGCACTTCGTAATTAAATAAATAGAAAGGACAAAATTACATTGAAATTTCCCCCAATGGGCCAAAATCAAGCCAATCGTATATGTAAATCGGGCGGCGGTAGTTAGCCAATTAAAAATTCGTAGATAAAATTTAGCTTTCAGTGCCCTAATAGCACTTCTAAATAGGACAAGTAAGAAAGTCTAAGTTCGGGCGGAGCCGAACATTAAATACCCGGCGCAAGTATTAAATATATGTTTTTTCACCTTTCCGAAACCTACCGCTAGATGGTAAGCCGGGGTGTATCAATTTTGAGTAAATTGGCGTCCTTCAATTTCGAAATATTGAAGTTTCAAGCATTTCTGAAATTTACCGTTATATGAAAAGCGGCCGTAATTTTAGTCCGATTTCAATAATTTTCAACGCTTTGCTTTCATGTGGCAAGCCCAATAACCACACCGAGTTTGGTACAAATTGGTAGAACGGTTACCGATATACATATATGTGATCATAAGTGGGCGGTGCCTCGCCCATTTTCCAAAATTGTACCATAAAAGTATTTCTTGGTAAAGAATTTTTGCAAGCATCAATTTTGAATAAATTAGCTTCAATATTTACTGATTTATCGAAGATTTTATATTTCTCTAAATTACCGTTATATGGGATGTGAGCGTGGGTATTGTCCGAATTAAAAGATTTTTGGCCATTTGGTATGGTGTATCAAGGCCAACAACTGTGCCAAGTTTGGAAGAAATTGGTGCAGTGGTTACGAAGATATACACATGTAACCATAAGTGGGCGTGGCTACGCCCATTTTCCAAAAATTTATAATATTCTTATTTTTCGTCTGAAAATTATTACAAATATCAATTTTGAGTAAATTATCTTCAGTAGTTACTAAAATATCGCAGTTTTCGTATTTCTGGAAATTACCGTTATATGGGAAGTGGGCGTGGTTACTGTCCGATTTCGCCCATTTTCAATACCAACCTACCTTGGATTAATAGAAACCTACCTACCAAATTTCGTTGGGATATCTCGAGTTGCTCGAGTTATCGTGTACACGGACGGACGGACAGACGGACAGACGGACGGACAGACAGACATGGCTTAATCGATTTCTCTATTCATTCTGAGCATATATGTATACATTTGTCTATATCTATCTCGATTCGTTTTGGCTATTACAAACAAACGTTATGAGAACAAAATTAATATACCCTTGTGCACAAGTGCGCTCGGGTATAAAAATTTATGACAATAACAATGCAAAACCGCATTTACAAAAAAAAACCGATTGACTGAACACATACTTACCCACCACTTTATTTACTTGGGTAGAGTTTTGTAAATTAATAAAACTTGACAAATTTTGTAAAATTTTCATCAAAATTTCACACTTTTTAATGACATTTTTAGTAAAATTTCGGGTATGCAGTTTAGTAGCCCATTTCATTTTAGTATCTATTCTATACATTATAGATTTCAAAGAAAAATTAAGATAAAGGGTCTTCATTTAAGCAGCAGAAGCCAAATCAACAATTTTTAGAATTTTTTCTCTCTGTATGTTTGTACGCGCATCACTCGAAAACTCATACATGGAATTGAATGCAGTTCAATGTATTGACAGATGTCTAACTTAATATAAAGAAAGAAATAATTTAGCGAGTTGCCACCTGTTTGAAAATTGCAGTTTAAGTAAATCAATACGATAAATTATAAAGATATGGCTGTCAAAAGAACTAGCTTTACGAAGGCGTACAGCTGAAAATATTTTTGTTGAATGTTGCCACCTATTTGAACTTTTGTATTTAATTTAATTACTAGCATAAATTAAATATTGCACTGTGGGTATCAAACTGAAGAGGTTTAGGGAAATTTGCTGTCGAAAAAACTTTTTAAGGGGATGTCCACCTATTTGAGAAATTTTATTCAATTAAATTGATAAAATAAATGAAATATTAAAACAGGGGTATCAAACAGCACAAAAATACGTTTAAGGCGCGGTGAAACACGCCGGGTTTTGAGCCATTTCAAGCTTGCACACTGTTATACGAAAATTAGATAGGCTACTGCACTGCATACCCAAAATGTTCATAACAATTTTTATTAAAAAGTCTGAAATTTTAGTAAGCATTTTATAAATTTTTCTCAGTTTTGTACAACGTTTGAAACTGTATTTATATAATTTTTGGAGCGTTTGAACTATGTAACGGGTGATTTTTT
>NW_023458557.1:100035484-100077408 GCF_013731165.1 Rhagoletis pomonella | reverse complement strand
AAACGAATCAACATACAGTATGTGTGTGTGCTCGTGAGTACGAGTGTTCAGCAAGTATGAAAAGTGAATCCCGGCAGCGTGCCTTTGTTCGCTTGTCAGCTTTGCAAAAAGGTTCAACTGACCTGTTGGCCGCAACTGGCCCCTTGGCGCTTCATCAAGCTAACCAACCTACTGCACACTATCGGCCACAACCAATGTGCCATGCCATACCAACACTTTTCAACCATTTTGTTAAAATTCGATGCCAAAGGTTGCCTGCAGATGATAGCGGTGCTGTGTACTGTGTGCGTTTGTGCGTTTGTGCGTTTGTGCACTTGTTTGCTCTGGGTTCAAATGTCAAAAGCGACATTTATGCTTGTCCGGTATGCATGTTGTGGTTTAAAGGATTTATCGTCCTGGCGCCAAGGGCGCTATTATGTATCCACGTGAGCATATATGTTTACGCATATATATATATATATACATTGTGTTTGTAAGCAGCTAAGTTTGCATGCTTATGAGTTTATGTCAAGCCTTTAAGCCTAAATGGCAAGTGCTGAATCAAATGCACACCCGAAAATTCAATAGCCAACATTTCCTCTCTGTTCGCAAGCTTAACCCAGCACGCAGTATCATTTTTAAACAGATTTTTATATTCGGAATTTGTGTTGGAATCTTATTTTATTGATTCGCACGTGCAAAGAACATTGATTTTTTTTTTTTTTTTTTTGTATTATGAGATGTATTTTCATTATATATGTATATACATTGTATGTGATATTGGAAATTACACCTGCTTGCAGGGAAGAAATAAGAAAAGTTATTCCGTAAACTTAAAGTTACATTCAAAAATTAGTTTAGAAAATTGCTGGTGGTAGGGGCAAAAATAAGTCTAGGTGTAGACTAAACTTCTTCGTATGTACATACATACTTATGCATAAATATGTATATAGTGCATATTCATCTTCGGCTGGCAGATTAGCACACTGCTGCACATGTCTGTGCCACCAAAAAAATTTTATAACATTGAGGCAGTCAATTTCCTTCCATATTAATATCATCTAACTTTCTCCCAAAAAAAAAAACAAAAAATAAAAAAACGATCTGACTCACGGACATGAGCCAGGTGATTTTATTAACGCATTTACTTGCTAAACAAGTGGTAAAGAAGAAAACGGTGTTGCTATAAAAAGCATAATATGTACGTACATAGATAAAGCAGAACCATATTGGCAAAAGGAGCGATTGCTAAGACAGAAGCTAGGAAATAAATTTAAAAAAAATAAATAAAAAATATCCAGCAGAGAAACAGCGGCAGACAAGGGAAACAAACATTTCATTGCAACATACATACACACATATAAACTTATATAAATATGATACACTCAGGGGCCGGCACATCGCGTTGCCAACACACTCAAGAAGGAAGAAGTTACGGAAACTCTAGGAAATGCGACAATTTTTTACATAGGAAAGACAATCAAAAATGTAGCTTATTTTGGTGGTTCGCGTTGCGGTGACAATATGCTAAGCCGCGTACGAGTATGTCGCAAATTTGAGTGAAAAAAAAAAATCGATGTGAATTTACCAAAAATAATATTTTGATAATAGCAAGAAAGCGCCAAAAAGGAAGATAAAAAATAAAGTGGATAGTAAAAACGCAATTGTCACTTAAGTGCGGAAGCACTTGAAATTGAAAAAAAAAACGAAAAAGTGGCAAATTTTCAGAATGCGCGCTGAGAATTTTCATAAATGACACGAATATGTAAGCGACACAGCTAGATGCACGCTGAGCGGGATTTCCTATTAACTCAACTATTTCAGCCTCTTACTGTGAATTGTCGCGTAGTTATTTTTCTGTGAAAATCGTTTCAGGTTTGAGTTTTTACATTTGCCTTTGCGTTTTCATATATGTATGTATGTACATTAGGTCGGGAAATTTGTATGGGAGATTTTTTTCGACTATGCGCGTATCACTGAATGATTCTACGGGTAATTCCCAGCAAATTTACTAAAGAAACCATAGGTCTAAAATTAAAGTTTGAGTTTTCCAAGTTGCAAAGATAGGTTTCTTAGCACTTTGCTGTAGTTTCGTAAAGAAGTGCTTAGGTTTTGTATAAAGACATGCTACTTATAAGGGGTTTTTGGTATGAGGTATACATTTCTGCACTCTTCTTTTTCGCAAAACTTCCACCAGAGGGCGCAACAATGAAAACTTTCACATTTTCTTTGAAACTTATTTTCGCAATCTGGCAACTCCAAATTGATTTTAGACCCATGCTTTGCTTAGAATTACACGTAGAATCCTCCTATGATATATGCGCATAGTCAGAAAAAAATGTACCCGCCCTAATGTACATACAAAAATACATAATATTTTGTGAGTTTCTGGGGAGTAGTAGATAGCTTTTCTTAACCAGCAATATGCGGCAAGTATTCTTTCGTTCGGCGAAGAAGTCATAAAATATAAAGGATGCATAAATTGTTGTGAAATATCTTTGACGGAACTATGTTGTTTTTTTTTTTTTTGTCAATAGTAGGCACAAAACGACGCTTGCAGAAAACAAAAGTCAGACTATATGCCGCCATTGTACACTCTACATGTGCCTTTTATTCTGTTTTAACTCTGCACGATTTACAAATAAACTTAAGTAGATTTTTGGGTGTAAATGAGCTCAGGTGTTCATCTCTCAACATATCGCGGCCAAAGCCTAATACCTAATTCTTGCAATGGCGGGGCAAAAGCTCAAAAAGTGTTCGGACCTCTCATCCTCTTCAAGGCATGATGGACAAATGGAGTTGTCTTGTACACCTATCACGGGCAGGTGTTTGTGTCACGCGAATTGACCAGTCTGCAGTCCCGTCTGCTCAGTGACAAAACAAATTAGGCATTCTGAGATTGAAAACGACATGAGTTTCTAATGGTGGCTTCGATGGCTGAAGTGGAGAGCGCTATAACTGGTTGCAGACCGAGGAATGCCTGATCTGAGCCAACTCTGGCCAAATGGTCGTTTGTCTCATTATCAGGTGCTGCCGAGTGGCCTGGCACAAAGAGTAGAGCATAGCTCAGTGGTTAGTGCTTCTGACTTTGCATATCGATGATGCGGGTTCGATCCCTGCTGAAGTTTAGAAAAATAAATTCGGTGATCGCCGAAATAGCAGCTATAACTTCTACCGCTTAGACTTTGTTGCTTTTTTTCATTTTTCATAATACCCATAATAGTGTACAAAGCTTAATAAAAATATTTGAAAAAAGCTCGTTATGTTTACCAGCATACCTAATTTAGTCGAGACTTACATTGTCAACTAGTTTGGGAGTAGCAAGAGCACTGGGCAATGCCTAAAGTGCAGCTTGGCTGTCACTACTGTAAGGTAAACTCCTTCCCCTCCACTTATTTTTTTAACCACGTAGTCCATGGCCTTGAGGATTGCAAACACCTCAGCCTGGAAGATCGAAGCATACTGCCCATTAGCTCCGATAAAGACCCAAAGTTAGTTTTGGAGCCATCTGTGAAGATTCGACAAATGAGTGTGAGTCCGGGCTCAGTGCTGGAATTAAATCAGTATTCGGCCTCAGGGAACTCAACATTATAGAATCTTCTCAACGAAGGTAATAGTGGCGTACTAGATATCCTTTGGCACTGAGAAGACTCAAATGCTCAGATCTTTGCCGTCAGCAATTTCCTCCTCGCCCCACTCCGCAATTGGCCTATGAGGCTTCCCCACGTATGAAGACGCAAAGTGACGATAAGTGCAGCCGTGCGTCTGCACGTGACATAGAATCGACCTCCTTCTGCCTGAATCCTGATGATCCGCTGCGCCAACAGCGAACGAATCAAATTTAGCAGAACAGAATGTACTCCATGTCGTAGAGCCTCTTCCTGCGATGTTAACAAAATTCTTATTTATGAGATTGGGGCTTTAAATCCAAGAATTTTGAGGCAAGGACTATTTTTTTCTATAACCGTTTCCCTTGTTCATCGGGTCAACACAAAAAAGGCTTTTTTTTATATCAATTTGGCCTAAATTAACACAAAAAGCATTTAGGAATTTTCTAACAACAAAATGGGAAGATATTTATATTCGAAATCCTTCTTTTATCTCTTTCTAACATTCGAACATGTATACATGTAGGTATGTAGGTATTGCCTTCTTATACAGGAGCTTTCCTTTATCTTCTCTCTTTAAACTATGACATCATACATTCATTCCATTTGCTTTGTTGACTAATCTTATAATTTCTTTGCCTGATTCACCACAGCTGTCAGCAACTTTGCTAGCCACCCTCTGATCCAACTCGCTTTTTGTGGAATTGTCTGTGACTTTTCAGCATACACCCAAGCCACGGAAACATATTTTATAAATGCACATTTATTTATGTTGTTGATTTATGGCTTTGTTATTCCCGGCAGCGAGATGTGCGAGACACTGCATGTATATATGTATGTGTGGATGTGCAAAGACAAATAAGAGTTCTTCAAAGAAAAGTGCGTAAATTTGGGGTAAACGTCAGCGCCCAATTAAGTGATGAGGGTGAGACGCTTTTAACTAAATGCATACACATACATCAATTTATATATGTATGTATCAGTTCCAATGTATATATATATATATGTATGTACTAGGTACACACTTGCGTATTTATGTATGTATGTATGTATGTACATAAATAGATTAAAAGATTTGCCCTCAGGACTCTTGGTGAACGCATTCAATGAAGGTCTGTTTAAGGGCGAAGGTGAGGAAGTGGTTCGCTTGCCCTTAATATTTGCAATTTTCTGTTCTGCGAAAAGCTTTTAAAAGTCTCTTACTCTTATGCGTTTGTGCAACTCAGTCTTCAATAGGATTTATGATATGCTTCATTGCACATATGAAATATACCCGCTGGCCAAAGCGAAGAAGAAAACTTAAGCAGAAAAGGAAAAGTAGCAGACAAAGCGGTGTACTGCGGAAAATCCTTTTACACATACTACATACATATATATATATACAAATGTGCACCGCAACATACATTCTACCTTCAATTATACTGAATGAAATTTATTCCTAGAAGGTTTTAAATAATTAGATGAAAAATGCATTAAAAATTAATAGAACAGACAACCCTGCCTGTACGGTGTAGGTAACCATCTTAGAAATACTATTTCAGGCGACTACGAGATGTCAACGCCCGGTCATTGTGAATTTATTGGCATAATACTTGTTTAACAATTAAATCTAATGCCAAAATCTGCGTTCCATTCCAAGTTCCACTCCAGCTGTTTGACCAACCAATGTCTATCTTTATATCTATTAACAAATAGCTGACACATGACCTCAATAAAATTAGCACAAAAAGGTCGTAAAAGTCCGAAACAGACACACATGAAACCGGAAGAAACTCGCCCAATGCTTTTCGAATTCAATGAACTGAGCACTTAAATGTCAAGCAGTGAATGTTTGACGCTTAATGTACTGTAAGTCGCAATCAAGAAATACATTTTTTTTTGCACTCAATG
The DNA here is from genome assembly GCF_013731165.1 of Rhagoletis pomonella. Lineage (NCBI taxonomy): Eukaryota > Metazoa > Arthropoda > Insecta > Diptera > Tephritidae > Rhagoletis > Rhagoletis pomonella. Next base: position 100,071,931 of record NW_023458557.1, on the reverse strand, counting down.
CCAATCACTAAGTAAGTACATATGAATAAAGTTTCACGCGACATAAGTAGCTATCTTCCCAGCGAGAACAGCATGCATTCTCATATTCACACACACACTCCTTCCATAACCACCTCAGAGGGGATACTATTTTCACCACCGGAGGGTATGACTGTTTCCACCCCGCCGTGGATTATCTTCGGACAGATACATATGCATGTTTGTATGTAATCTTATTGATTAAAAGGCGATGACAGCAATGAGGGTTTGAGGGTTGTTTGTGCTGACGGATAAAATCCGGGTAGAAAGAAGTGACTCTTGATTTGTCAATTTACTGATTTATGGTTTACATGCGATGTTATCAGTTAATTTTTCGCAGATGGCCGTAGTACGAATGTGTACTAGGGTGGTCCAAAATAAGTAAAGTCGGAATTTTAATGGCCTCACCCCATTGGATTGTTCTATATCGAAAAAATATACCCCTATTTGTTATTTTGAAATCAAAAAATATTTAGAGGTCGCTGAAAGAGCTGAGAGTTTTCGATTTATTTTATATGCGAAAAGCAACTTTTCGTAGAAATGGTATGGAAAACTTCCAAAAATAATACTCAATTCTTTATTATGTTGCCTTTTGAGTTAAACTACTCAATTCTTGGTTTTCTCAAAATGTTAGACAATGTTTTTCTAACAGCCTTCAACAGATGGTGGCAAGACGTCAGTCACGCTTTCTGACTAACCTTTCCAATTACTGATAAAAATTATTCAGGAATTAGGTGTTATTTAGGGCTATAAAAATTATTCTAGGTGGTTTGCGAGAAATTCACAAAATTTTAGTCAGCTGGCGTGATGTCGCGCTGGCTAACCCACTTATTAAATTTTTTAGGTGCTATTTAAGTGCTTTTTGGGATCATCAAAATTTATTTAGGAGCTCATTTAGTTTTCGATAAATTCGCAAAAATGTATTTGAGTCAGCTTGCGTGACCTAAAATAATTTGGTGTTCCTAAAAAGCACCGAATAGCACCAAATTTTTACGATTTAGTCGGAAAATAGGTAACCACCTAAATAAATTATTTTGACCTTGAATAGCACATATGTAAATACCATTTAATTCCTGAATTGTTTGCATCAATATTTGGAAAAGAAGGTCAGCTAGCGTGACGATGTGCCGTCACCGTTTTTCGTACGAAGGCGGTAAACCAGTAGGCCTCTCTAATTATAATTATTGTTATAAAACTAAGAGGAACGTCAAAATTTTAAAGAAAACTTATGCTACATATTTATAATACGATATACCTGTATTGATTTTTTGCTGTTAGATACCTTTTTATTTTTTGGTGTTGAAAGTGCTAAATCACAGAATAGAATCTTACTCAAGTCTGCACTTTACCAACAACAACTACAATCAATTGATAGTTTGAGTTGCTTAACAATTTTTTGCTTTTAACTAGCTTTATTGAATTTTGCTCGACCAATATTTTTGTATACGTATGTATGTATGTACATACGCGTATATATTGATCTAAAACATATAAACATACATATGTATTTAAGTAGGATATCACTATAAAATAAGAGTGTACTTGAGTCAGCAGCTAAGTGAACTATTTCAGCACAAAAGTTGAAATAACTGAATTCAAAGATATGAAAACAATGCGGAAAGGTAGATTGATTATAGAGATAGATTGCATATACTGCAAACGAGAGAGTAAGAAGTGAGATGAAAGGCATGGATTTATTCTTATACTTATTTCACAATAAAACAGATGCTGCTTGCATCGATTTTACATCGTAGTTTCCACCAATCTCACAGCGAGTGATGCATGTAACCAGCATTTTGCAAGTAGAATAGTTGATTTTAAAAGCAAGAAAAATAAAATGCATGTCGCCGTCGCGCCAAAGCGTTTAAATAAATACCAAAGATAACAAATTGAAAGCTGCGGCCCGTAGCTCGTCGTTTTCAAAATGTTCAGAACTTATGTTTTGGAAACTTTAGATGCCAGATACTTAAATGTTGTTTCTGGTCTAATGCAAAGGCCTTGATATGCCTTGGTAGTAACCAAGCAGATTTACTAAACCTTCCTTTATGTTTGCCAAATAAAATCTTTTCAAATTTAAATACTAGTATGTAGGTTATGAAACTTCCATTATCAGTTCTGAAGTATTCTATATTCGCTTAATATTTTACATTGTGATGCAACTCGCGATTTCGTTGCATTGTTTGTAAGTACAAATATTTGCATTTGAAAACTGGAAGCAAACAGCAGAATGCTTTCCTTAATTTCCTTCAAATTTTTCAGGTTTTTATGAAGACAGCTGAATTGGCATGGCATTTGTTATTATTTTCAGCAAAAAAAAATAAAATAAAAATTGTGTTCACGGTCGCTATTCTGTGAATGATGGCACGCATGTTTTACGTGCATTGTGCATGAATTTAAAATACTTTTCGACGAAATTTGTTTTATTCAAGCAATCGGAAAATAAAAATAAAAACGACGCTTGGGGATTGTGTGCCACACGCTGATTCAATTAAAAGTGAACATTCATTGTGATTGTAAGTATTGTTCACTCTATTTGCGCGTTCGTTTTACTTACGAGTATTTATTACTATCATTCGGGCCGATTGCATACTGTTTTTGACAATTCCGGCAGCTCATCACCAAAATATTACATTTAATTGAAGGATATGGATAATATTGATTTTACTGAGGGTTTACACCCAATCTAGCTGCCGTAGGAAAATTCTACTTTTAAGATTTTTTTTTTTGCAAGTATAAAAAAATTAACTGGAATATTTCGGAGAAGTTATTCAGCAAATGGGTCAATCCATGTCAAAGCGACTAATAGTGATATCGAAAATTTTTGATTTGGATGAACTTTGTGTAATCCAGAGTCGATCCCTTGAAAAAAAGCTAAAATTAATTTCATTCACCTTTTCGACTTCAACTGAACTTCAGCACCGCATGGAAGCTCCATTCCACAGAAATACATCACTCCAACACCTTCATGTCTGGCACACACAAATTACATTCCTCAGCCTTATCAAACTACTGGCGTGCTTATTAGCAGCTTGAATTACTCCTTTAAAGGCATTTGTTACATACATATTTACATACATAGTATGTACTTGACGGCCCCTTATATGTATTGCCTTAGATTGCTAGCACCAACAGAGAAGACGAACGACAAAAAACAACAGTTACTATAAAACTTTGTAGCAACAATGCCAGTTAATTCTCCAACAACATCAACAACAAAATGTAAATGAGTGAATCACTGCAACCCGTTGCGTGTTGTGGTGGCATGCATGCGACATGTTGCAGTGTTACCACGAAACACCACACATACACGAATGCAAAAGCTGCACAGCATAAACACACAAACATGTCTGGATGCCTTACAAATTCGTCCAGAACGTCTATGCAAAGGCATGCAATGAGGCGGATGTTCTGAATTCATCAGAATTCTGCGCTTGCGTGTGCATGCGTGTTCTATTGCCAAAGCGGTGTGCGCGCCCAAATTACCTCAAATCGGCTTTGGCGTCACGAAATACAACATCATTTGTATCGCCTATTCAAGTCTTAAGCTGCGCGCCGCTGCAATCGCTCAACCGCTGCATCGCTCCCCACACGTTGCAGACCAATTGAAACGGCTGGTGTTGGGAATGCCAGCAAGCGACATACGTATATTATTTTTAGATTATAAAAAATTTTACATTTGATTTTGTGGTGCGAGTATACATATACATACGTTAGGGTGCATTACCAAAAAAACGTAGCAATTTTTCCACCGGAATCATAAAACATATTATTTTTTGAGACTTGCGCCGTTGATAAAATTTAAAAAAAAAATGGTATCCAGACATTTTAAACTAAAACTGTTCTACGATCTGGAGTAATTTAAAAAAAAAATTTTAACTAAATTTATTTATGAAAAACTCGATTTTGAAGGTATTTTCAAATGGGGCCAGCTTACGTAAATCTGTATATTTTTCCGAAATATTTCGGCGAATGTCTTAGAATATAATAAATTTTATAATTCCGATGGAAAAAGGGTACCGATTATTATTATTTTTTTTTTTTTGTATGGAGAGTGATACACCCTAATATACATACATATACAGTGGGAAGCGGAAATGAGTACACGGTGATTTTTGTTTAATATTTTTTGGTTTAGAAAATAAAATTTGTTTGTTATTTTTTCATAAAATATGGTTTATGCTTTAACCAAAACCATATCAATCAAACTATAAAACTTTGTGCAGAGTTTAGAAAAATTTAACAAATCTTCATTAAAATTAATCTGCTTTTCTAGAATTTTTTTGAGTATGCATTTTGGTAGGCCAATCAAATTTTTTACAATAAAGAGCAAGTTTTAAACGGTTGCAAAATTGCGTTGATTTTTAATATATTTTTTCAGACCTCTTTTGCACTATTTTCCATACCAGCATGATTTTTTTTTAACTATATACGCCAGTTGTTATAAATTGCATTTGTTATAGGAAAAAAATCGCAAAAGCGATCAGCCAAAAAGAAAAATTAAAAATCAACGCGGTTTTGCAGCCGCTTAAAACTTGCAGATATACTAAAATTTAATGGGCTACCAAAATGCATACTCAAAAGAATTATAAAAAATTTGATTAAGAGGTTTAAATTTAGTGATAGTTTGTTAAATTTTTCTAACCTCTGTATAAAGTTTGAAAGTTTATATGAAGCATGAACCATTTTTTATAAAAAAATAACAAAAAAAAAATTAGCTTTAAAAACCTTGCAAATATTTAGCAAACATCACCGTGTACTCATTTCTGCACGCCACTCTATGCATGGAAGATGGATGTCGCGAACCCTTAAATGTAAAATACTTAAAGAAGTACTTTTAGAAACCTTCTGTAATAGTAATGTGAGTAACGCTACATCGAATACCAAATCTACAATTCGAATATTCATCACACATTAGTGTGGAAAATAATTTGTATACAAAACTAGAAAAGGACGAATTAACTAAGAGTTTTAGGTACCTCATATAATCATATATCTATATATCTACTATATAATAGACCTACGAAAAAAATTAAGTGTGGCGATTTCTGTTAAAGTCATATCCGTAATTGCAGGGACCTCATTGCCTACCTGGCCAGCTAGGCAGATCCAAGCAGAGTCGATACTCAGAAGTGCAATAAAAAAGCATAACAGTACCGAAACAAATGCACCGCAAGCGAGTGGAACACTTCCGTATGCTTGCTTTCGAGAGCTGAAGGGCACACATGCATACGCCGCTCATTACTAGTCCTTGATTGACTGACGGACTGACCGACCATATGACTAGTCGGTGTGTAGACCCTCTCGCTAATAGTTCTGCTACACCAAACTTTGCCATAGTGGAAGCTTTTGTCATTAGCATGACAATCTTGACTGCAGATGCCAAGTGAATTGTCATTGTCAGGGTTTCAAGATACGACAAAGGTGACAAACAAATGAATTGACAAATGTCACAACTTGTAAATTATTGCATGTATATATATATGTGTGTGTGTGTGTGTGTGTGTGTGTGTGTCTATAAGATTGACCTGCATACGTATCTAAACACACACATACATACACGCCCTATTGTATAACTGCAGCGACATTGCGTTCGGGTACAAAAGATTACTCCTTGCCTGATTGTTTGACTGTTGCATCGTTTGCGCCATGCAGCAACCAAACTATAAACTCATCAGCGGGAGCAATTTTGAATTTGGCACCGTCGGTGAGTTGTGAAAGCAATTCCAGCACATTGAAGCAAGCAATCGGGCAAAGTGTGAATACATGCATACATATGTATGCATATTGATGCGTTCGAAAGGAAATACCACTGCAGTGCAGCAAAGCTGATTATGCAGCGCAAATATTCAAATGCAGTTATACAGCAATGCGAAAGGGTGAAGAAGCGCCGAGCTGATGTGCTTATTGCTTGGCAGCAGCAAATGTAATTATCAAAATGCGTACGACACCACATCGAAATGTCAAGAGTTGCGTCGTTGTCAGTATTTGGCACTGCAATTGACTGATGTTTGCTGATAAAGATAGTATCGTCTTAATGATATTGCAGACAGTGTGAGTTGAAGTATTTACGAGTATTTTAATAAATATCTAATTACAAACGTTTTGCGATAGATTAATTAGTTAAAAGAGTATGAATTGATCGCAGAAATAAAATTAAGGTTAGATTAAGGGGTAAAAAGTGGGTGCAAGAAACTTGAATTTTCACAAATTCTACAAATATCACAGTAACGAAAAAGTAAAAAGGTAACTTAAACACTCCACAACAAAAGCCAAATATTTGCTCGAATATCCACAAGTGGCTTGCCAAAATGCCTCTGCCAGTGCAGCACCAGCGCGAGTATCACTTTAAGTCAAAACGCCTAAAAGCACATTGCATGAGTGCATTCAGAGCTTGGCGCACTTCCATAAATGCACAAATTGTTGTCGCTGTTGCCGCAAGCAGAACCACAATGCACACTGTTGCATGCCGCAAGCGGGCAGTTATGCATTGAGTGTACAGAGTGTACACAAAAGCTTGCTTGCGTGTTAAAAAAAAAACAACACTTTGTTTGCCTTGTGAAAACATCGGTTAACCCAGCAATTCATGAACTTGAACGCAGGAAACAGATCTGAAGAATTTGTGCACTCCGCGTGGCTGAAGAAGGAGCAAAACGAAGAAGACAAACAAGCGGAAAATTAGAAACAAAATGGAAAAGAAACCTTGCTGTTTGTGTAGGTGTTTTATTTCAGCTCAACAGATTTCAAGGAGTTACTACAATCACAGCTAAAGAAACCAATAAACGGCTAAAAAAATCGTTTAATGGATTTTTTTTACTATGGAATTGGTTGCGCAGAATTCTAAGCCACCACTAGCTCTACTTTTGAGGTAACACAGCGTGAAAACCACTTAATAAAATGGAACAAAAGTTAAACGTTATCTTTATCGCTTTTCTTCAAGAAGAAAGCTTTCTTATTTTTAGTGTGATTATCCTTTCAATGAAATCAATAAAGAATTCTCTTGATTTCTATTAGGCTACCTTATATTAATTTGAATTCAGAAAACATTTCAAAAAATTAAAAAATGTTTCTATTTAGGTTATGGAATCAAGCATATTTTCGCTATGATTTTAAAAAGACATTCTTATAAATAAAAAAAAGATAGAATTTTTACATAATATCTCTGGAAACTTTTCATATAGACAATCTTCTTGTTTCTATATATGGTGATGGCAAAAAATATCATTACTCGATTAATGTATAAAATGATTAATTGCACGGCCAAAAAATTAATTGCAATTAATTACAAGATATTAATCGATTAATCGGCATTTTCGATTAATTTTGGTTTTAATATTTAAATAATGAAATAACTTATTTTCAAATCATAGTAAAATTAGTATCATCAATTTTTGTGTAAAATATCCAAAATTTACTTCTTACAGGAGCCATTTTGAACACGCTCGTTTAATTTTACGAATCTCCAACAACAGTGATGTGTCTCTTCATTGAAATCAGTGATGTGACTTTAAGAAATGACAGAGTGCTTTTATTCACTAGCAGAGTTGCCATTTTGGTAAAAGTTTGTGACGAGATGTAGTGAGAATTTTAATCGTTTTAATGATTCCATTAATTAGAAATGGAAATTCGATAGGCTTAAATCGCTTTCTGAAAAAATTACTCGATTAATGCCATTAATTTGCCACCGCTATTTCACCCACATGTTTTTTAATAAATTTTTTATTATCTAATTTTAATTATTAATTTATAAAATACTATCCAGCCTCGTATGCGCGAGGCTTTGCCACGCGCTGAATGTGTAGATATTAAATAAGATGCGATTGACAACCACTGTTTGGTTGCAACCCTCCTAATAAATAATATAAAATTTTCGTATTTGGAGGCCAAGCCCTTTCTTATTTCTTTTAATCCAACGAACAGCCCACATTTTTTAATTTTTCATTCTCTTCGAAAAATAAAACCTTATTGCAAATGGCAAGGTCAAGCCTTTTCCTTTGACACTTCACTTTTTTAAATTGAATGAACTGTGCAAATCTAATGTCATTAACAAAAAATAACCTCGCATATTATATATACATAATTTTTAAATAGGCGGCAACCCAACTCAAACAAAAAATAAAAACTTATTGCACATGCAGTGACCAATATCCCTTCACTTGGTACCTCAGTTTTTAGTCGAACAAATGGTGAAGATCTTATGATTTTTAAAAAGTGGCAACTCTACTCAAAAAGTAATACGTTATTGAACATCTAACAGCCGCGACCTTTTATTTGACACCTCATTTCTTGCAATCTAACGAACAGTGCAGGTCTAATAATTACTTAGACAGGTGGCACCCCTATAGGAATTTAAAGAACTTAAGATATTATTCCTATCAATAGAGATTATACTTAAAAAATCTCGTATAGATCCATTCAGTAGTTTTTGAGTTTATGTACAGAAGATAGTAATTTTTAAATAGGTGGCAACCCTATTCAAAAAATTAAAGCTTTTGTGCATGCGAAAGCCAGGCCCTTCCATTTGGTATCTCATTTTGTAATCCAACGAAACTTTTTAATAGGTGGCAACCCTACTCAGAAAAATAATACATTATTGCACATATAGAGGCTAAGTGTTTTCGTTTTACAGTGACGCCTACGATTATTGGGATTGAATATAGTTATTTTATTAACAGGTGGCAACCCTATTAAAAAAAATAGTGCTTTTCTAGAGGCCAAGCCCTTTCATTTGACACCTCATCTTCTTGTAGTTTTTTAGACAGGTGGCAACCTTATTAAAGTTCTAAGTAAAAAAGGTCTCTACCCTGACGATACAGAGTACATTAGAGAAAATCCTTTCAAAATCCGTTCAGTAGTTTTCGAGATTACCGCGTACGAAAAATCTCCACTTTTCTTCATACTATGTATAGATAGAAGATAATTTGGAAGAGGAGTTATTGAAACACGTAAACACCACCACTCCAATCTAATTAAAAATCCGCCAGGCGTATACACAAAACCTACACACCGCACGCGCGCAGCAACTCATTATTCATTAATAACTTTTTGCTTTAAATTCCCTAAGCTTTCGTAAATTTAAGCCCTCCGGCGGCGTTGACTGGCAAAAAAAAAACGCATAATAGGATTTTGAAAAACCATGTGGCATAAATCAAATTACTACCTTAACATCCTTCCTCCAACACGTTCAGCAACAGCTGCTGCTTTATTTAGACAGGAAATTAACACACTTTCCGGCGCTTCCGGCGCGCAACAATCCACAATTTTGCTTAGATGAAAAATCGAATGAAAGCTAATTTGTATTTGGTTTAACAAAATTTAAAGAACATAAATTGGAATTAATGATGCAACTACCATTTGCGACTTATTTGGCCTCACTGCCACCGGACATAGTAAGATATGTACATAGGTAGTAGGGCTAAATAACTAAATGAACAAATATATTCAATCAGCAAGAATATGTCAAGCTGTAAAATAAATAAACACAAATATTACAAGCGGTTATACCCACAAAGATATAAAAGCCTGTCATTGTTTACAGTTTGACGCCGTTTAACTTAAATTGCTGCCCTTTCAACTTACTCCAGCGTAATTTCTAACTGTATACTTATAATCGCGAATACAGCCCCTGCCAGCTACCACACGAAAAGGTGGCTTTGCTCTACGAGATCTTTATACTTGTTTGTGTACAGCAGCCAAGGGCGCATTTTGAACCAAACGTTTTTATCGACTGCTCCTTTAACCTTCACCTTCATAGCTGCCACTCCATTTACCAGCTACTCACCTGAGAATTGTCAGCGTAAAATCCCACCAGCTGTACGCCGGCCCAGCTACATCTTGGCCACATTTACGGCGGCTGCTTTTTAATATGTGCAGCTTGTAAAAAGCCTTGCGATTTTTCACCCAATTCTAATTTCAACACCTTTCACTTTATCTTTACATCCCCTTACCGGCTACAAAATATTTTCCTTTCAATTTTATTTTGCATAAAATTCCGCCACAAATAACTGCAAACAGCAGCCCCTATAATGTTTTTTTATATAAAAAATAATCTAAAAAAAAAAACGATTTAAAAATAGAGTGGAGCGAAAAGCCGCCAGTGCTCCCCGATTTGGTATGTTTTTACGTGCCGCCAATCTTAAATTCACCGCTTTTTTTGCTCACGCCCACTACATACCCACTCGTCATTGAAGGGAGTATTTTTTTTTTTTTTTTTTTGGTTGCTTTCTTCATTTGCATTTCCATTCTTTCCCCACGCTCAACATTTCCTGTCTATTTATTTGCTTTCTGATTTTTAACTTTTTCCACACAATTTTTTAATGCGTTTATTTATTACATTTTAATTTCCGCCGTACACAGCGCAATTAAAATGAAATCAAGCCGCTGATTTCCGTTACAAGCCCGGCAACACTGGCAGGTAGTGCATTTATTTTCGCGTACACAAGGGAATCTGTGCCGCATTGTTAATACCTATGTACATACATAAATACATATATATGTATATATTATATACATACCTATTTTCGTAACCTAGCAAATACTTGGGGAAAAATATGGAAGGAAATAAACTCCTGCATTGGGTTCACAATCATTGCGAACTGACTGGAAATCTAGTGAAACTTTATATCGCATAAAATGGGATTTTTTAAAAGGAAAAAATAACACATAAAAAATGGGCGTAGGCAGTTGTAAGTTTTAAGCAAATGTGTTAAAATTCGAAGGTTAAAAAAGTGCGTGAAAGTAAATTCTTAGCGAAAACACAATTTTTGGCTAACACGGATCTCCAAAAGTTCCAATAAATATCAACGGTCATAGTAAATAATCTTCAGCTGCTTATTGTAACTCTTTCTATTTTTTATTTACTCACTTTTCTATTTATTTATTTTATTTATTTTTTGTTTGAAAAACAATGGAAGAATAGCTTGAGTATAAGCCTCAACGCTCACGAACTTATTAAGCAGTTCCATTGGGAGAGTGTCGTCCAAGCATTCTTTGGTCAAAAGACGCAAGTGTTTATTGAAGATTAAAGATATTGTAGCCATTTAAAATCAACAGAAATTGTATGCAATGTACCGTAAAGAAAATAAAGATGGCATGTAGTACCGCCATTAGGCTCAATGATCAATCCATGTTTAAACGGACAGATCCAAGCTCGAAAAAAGAGTCGGTGGTGGGATTTGTTCGGCACAGTTAGGCATATCGTTTAGCTTCCGCCTTCCTGGCTCCTGCAGTCCTCTTCAAAGACCGCATCACTGGTACAGTGTGATACGATTCCTACTCATCCACATCTTCATAAACATATCTACATCTTCATTAATAGCAAGGCGGCAATTAAATCTGTGGGAAATACGTCGCTGACTTCAAAAGTAGTTGCTCAATGCCGCCGATCTCTAAACGACATGGCTGAGACATTCAGCACACACGTTGTCTGTCTACCTGACCATTGCAACATTCAGGGAAACTGCAAGGCTGACGAGCTCGCGTGTCATGGAACGACATTGCCTTATATAGGCATAAGGGATACTCTCGGCATTCCTCTTCGAACATGAAAATTTCTTCTGAAAGAGAGATGGCGAATGGAACCGTCCTGTCAAATTGCCAAAACACTCTGGCCAGCCACAAACGCCCCACGCACCAAGTCACTACTTAATCTAAGGAGGCAGGACATTCGCATAGCGACTGGAGTTCTCACCGCACATTGTCTGACTGGATTACACGCAGCTAGACTGGACTATAAATAATGGTCGCCGATGCTGGAAGGCAAATGGAGATCATTTCGAATATGGGGTTCTACGAAGTTTGCCCAGTGGGTTATAAAATAAATAAAGGAAAAAGTTCTGCAAAATATTTACTCGTTTTAAATTTGTTAGTCGAATACAATGAACCTAAACATTTGCTGGTACTAAGAATATATCACGTTCTTTCAACAAACCAGCAGCAAAAGGTATTTAGTTCTTCGCACTACTATTTTCATTAAAGCGACTTCAAAATAATTTCGTTATCCCCAGAAATTAGTTCCATTTTTTCAGTGCAACACAGTGCGGCACTTCGCCTGAAAGCAAACCATATTTTTCTCTTTGGCTTAATTTACGCTCATTTTTTTGCAACCGTTTTAACACCATGCGCTTGGCGTCTGTTTCCGGCGGAAATTTTGAAAAATTAGTAGCAATTTTTATAAATGAACTTAATCGCCGCTGCAAACCAGCAAAGGCAAGGGGCTCAGACTTTTAACAAACCGTAAGCGAAATATACAGACACTCGTATATGTAGGTGCTTTGGTTGGATAAATTTGCCCAATGAGCGGCGGCATACAGTGCAAATGCCCAACGATTTGTTTCTATTAATGTTAGCCACATAAAAACAGCACACAAATACATAAACGCAGCGAAATCAGTTGCAGCGGAAGGCCATTCACAACTAAATATATGTACTAGCACATATGTACATACGAGTACTATTTACTCGTAAAGTTATGGATATGTAAAATCAGATAGTGTTGGGGAATTTTTTTGGGATATAAAAATATGCGATTTGTTGTTAGTTCAGTAAAGTTGGGTTTGTGTGTAATCACGTTCTGGCAATTGCTGCTAATGGTGGCTATTTGTTAGCGAGTTGATTGATATGTGTATGTGTACTAGTACTAGTGTGCCACTAAATTCCGTGGCCGTTTAATTTCAATTAATGAACAAAACGAGCGAGAGGCAAAAAGAATTGTGGCCAGGCGAATAAGTTTGCTAAAGCCGACAATAAGAATTGAGTAAAAAATAAAAAAAAAATATATATATATAGACATAACTACAAAGAAAATGCCGAGAAATGTGAGAAAGTGGCCAAAGTGTCCAAAGATAATCGTAGTAAGGCAAGAAAAATACCGTAAAGCGCACAAGTTAATGGCGGCCGAGTAATGCAGGTAATCAACCGAGGGTTATGTAATGAATGAGTTCAGATAAATTAACTGGTGGAAAAAAGTACGTCTTAACGCCTGCTGACTGACGGCGTGTGATGTGGATTGTCTGTCGTCTCAAGCGTTAAAACAAATTGATGTAGCGTGCAAAATCAAGCAAAAAAAGCAGTCAAGCAAAGGCATTTTTCCAGAAAAGAAGCAAGAAAATAAGTCGAAAGTGGAAGTGAAATTGACAATCGCACCTACATACATACATACATAGATGCAATATTCTACCCCAGTGCAGCTACACACATACACGCACATGTACATACAAACGTATTTAGAAAGAGCTAAGTAAGGATGGATCACTTGATGGAACATTCGTCGCTCAACATCAACACAATCATTGATGAAGGCAATGATAGCCCAACAGAGAAACGAGCAACAACAAAATTGAATCAATGGGAGCGTTGTTGGAGAGAAGATTAGTATCAACTTCGAACAAAGCGAATAGTGTCTACGGGACAATGGCACCGTTGCAAAATGGCGAGACATTTATTCACTTTCATTATGGCACACCTATTAGGCAACAGTTCAAACGAAATCTTTAGACAACTATATACCCCTACACATGAAATCCTCATTGGAGTTAAAGAGTCCAAAATCGGTTTGGCACAACATCTGTTGCCGCTTTCCCGAAGCTAACATTACAGCTGTACATTTTTCCATTTTTATTTTTTTTTTCATTTTTTTACAGGTACATTTAGGATCATGACAGGCACCAGTACCTACGGTCACCGATTTCAAAAACAAAAATACCCCAAAGACACTTTGGCCCACTGTGCTTGTGAGACAACCAATCCATCCATCTTTGCACAGCAAACGCAAAACGCAACGACACTGTAAACACCACGCTAACGTCATTGACTTGTGGCACATCAATTATGTGGCAACGAAACACCTTAAACGTCCTTTTATTAATGGCGGTTTAGCTGTCAAACAGACAGTGGGTAGCCGCAACTGACAATAACGATTACTGCAAAAAAAAATGTCCAACAAAAATGTGTGGAGCGACTTAGCTAAACCTGAAGTGAGACACTTCTGTGTGAAGATATCTTTTCATTGCATACTTGAAGGCGTCTACGCAAATTAACGTACGCCAGAATAGCTGCGGTTTTATCGCACACACTGAACTTAATTTTTTTCTTACCTTTTTTTTGTTAGTGGTTTTATTTTTTAGCGGCCACTTTTACTTGCAGCGCCGTGGGTTCATCGTTTACCACGATGTCTACTCTTAGCAGGTAGACGGTTAGTCAGTCGGTTAGTCAACTGGCTGTTGGAGTGGTTAGCGCAGCTGTCACTTGTCCAATTAAGCCAATGCGATTTGAAAATTGCACAAGCGCGCAAAGTATGTACATGCGTAGGAATGCAGTCAAATCAGGTGTTTTACGCGGTAGGAGGTCGACTGAGACGACACTTGCGACAGTTAAATGACAGAGCGCGACCAAGCGATAAGTTGATTTATATACGCGGCTGATTGATGGAATGAGTAAATTGTGTGTATAAGCAATTATTTTTGTAACTTTGCGCTTTCTATATAAATAAAAATACGCTGCAAATTTGCTTAAAAAGTTAATCAAATAAAAATTGTCAATAGAAGTGGCACAGAATAAAGAAGGGTTTTTCTGAAAGCGAATAGCGAAATGTTGAGCAGAAATCAGGCAAATAACCTAGAACAATAACTTGGATAAATTGCTGAAATAAAAGTTCCTAGAAAACTGTGGACGTTGTGCCGTAGCGGTCAGAGTGAAAAAATTTAAAATCCAACAGAGACCACTGCCATTATTCTCAACCAATGCTAAATTTCATGTTGCCTTTTTTCGCTTCTTTACTTTTTACACCATCAATCTATCTTCCCTCTATCGCAACACTCAATCAAACGTTGTCACCGCAGTGTTTACCCTTACCATTACTTTTATGTTTTTATTCTGTACCATTAATTTAATATGCATTTATCTGGTGTCTTTTTTTCCTTTCCGCTTTCACTAAATTATTTCGCGCAATAAATTTAATTACGTTGCACCTTAATGAATAATCAAAACGCTTTATATTCTTGTTCTTGACACTTTTGGAAATGCTCACGCAATGCTGAGCAGCGCAAAAAAAAAATGAAAAGAGCAGAGGAAAACATTCAAATTAAATTGAGCAACACTAGGAAAGGTAGCCGCTACTGGCTATGTAAATTTTGATTAGTTTTAGAGGATTGCACAATATACAGTGCCGACCACTTGAATAGCACCCCTTTTGAACCTCAGTATTGACAGTTTTCCTTTTGTGTTTTTAATATTGGTTTAGACGAATACTAACACTAAGCGCCTGAATATATGCTATGTACTGCAAATATTTCTCCTATGACATTTTTGTATATGCACTTCTCAAGTGCGAACTTCCTAAAGTAATAATTGGTGACACTTCGGATAATGCTCATCCTAGCATGACCTACATTAGCTACAGAGTCTCCCACCATGGTTTTTTTTATCGAATAAATATTTGTTTTTTGTGTACGTATGCAAACAACCCTGTCTCCCCTCTCACGGAGCTATTTAATATTTATTAATCTATCAATATAAATGCGAATGTCTGTTTGTTTATTAGCTTATAACTTTTGAACCATGACACGATCATAGAATTTTGGAAAATGGGCATTATACCGCGCACATACATACATATATGACTAAATAAGTTTATCTCAGTATGTCTAACTGAACGTTCTGAAAGTAAAGCCACCATGGTTACCATGTAGCTGCAGTTTTCGGAAAGGTGAAAAAACTATATTTAATACTTGCGCCGGGTATTCGGCTCCACCCGAACTTAGCCTTTTTGACATGTTTTTAATGATTTCTTTCCACTTAAGTAATAGACGTTCTAAATATGAAACAAATCGGTTATGCCCTTTCATGGAAGTAACATATACATATATGTACATACATACATTCCAAAAATGAACCCTATCGGATTATGAATACAGAGTTTTCAAATAGCTCGAGACCTGCGCCACCTAGCAGATTAATTTCTCTTTCATATTGCATTTTCATCAGGCTCCGAACGGAAGTTTCATTTTCCACTTTTAGAAATTTCTGTTATATTCTTTTATATTTGGTTGTCTTATGATATCCTTTTCTCTTTCACATTTCATTGTGCATGGCATAACACTTTTCCTGGCTGTGCCGTTTCCAAAACAATTTGTCTGGCCAATTCAATTTTTCATTAGATGCTCAACATTCATTCGCTTCTCTGACCACTTCCACTGTACTTTTCTTCCCGCCAGCACTTCTCGGCTTCATAACTCGCTTTATACACTTATCCATTGTCAAACATTTTTTCTTAAAAACACATCTACCAACACTTTCACACAGATTTCTAAGGTTTCCTAAGCGAATCCCGGTAACGATTTTTTTCTACATAGTTTGCTACTTCTACTATGTTTTCCACTTTTTCTACCTTGTTTATAACTCTTTACTTATTCACCAGTACTAAAATTTCATATTCTTTATTATCTCTCCTTTTGTTTTCTTTAGTTTCATATCGTTGCCAGCCCGCCCGGCCGATCATGCAAATCACTTACAAAGGGTGTTCTCTCTTCTTGCCTTTCTTACGACATGTTTTTGTTTTTTCTGAACCCTGCTTCTTTTTTCTCTTTTATGCAATTTTTTCTTTTTTTTTTCTGCTTCAAATTTGCTGCTTCTTTGCCTTAGCTAGTCTATTGTTACACAACTCCTAAAGGTATGCATCATTTTTTATTCTTAAGCCTCTACACATTCCCCTCTCCTATTTTTTCTGGGTATGTATGTATGTTATCGAGTAGAGTGTAACAGTTTCGCATCTTGTGTAAAGTCAGTGATTTTTTTGTTAAATTGTTTCATTTTACAAATTCGTATTTCATCTGATACGTTTGCCCCTTTGCTATCTTGCCGAGTAACCGTACCGTACCGGTTGGGTGTCGTAGAAATGAATGGCCATCATTTTTGTGCTGATGATGGTCTTTTAACATTGCTTATACACATCTCTTCTAAACTATGTGTGCATGTAGTTGTTGCTTTCACAGTAGTGTTGCTCTTTCTCTTGTCGTGTAACGGATAGTCGTTTTTGCACGCCTGCAGCTTGTAGTTTGTTTGTTCGTGAAAACAACAACAACACAACATAACGCACAAACAAATTTGTGAAGCATTTCTTTTGTTTGCGTTCAAGTACTCTCTTTTTGGCCCCTATCTTTAGGTTGGCGAGAAAACAAGTGTGCGTGCGCCTGTGTATATGCTCCGACCAAACCCTTTATTGCCCGATATTTGCTAACATTTGTGACATGTGTTGTCAAATCCAAACAACATTTTAAAATGGATGAGCATATTAAGTTTAGTTGAAGTGCATTGATTTGTGATGATCGCCCGAAAATCACTCCCTCTACACGAATATATGCAAATTCACGTACACGCATATACATATACTCGTTCTAAATATTCAACATTTTTAGTATTAGATCCCTGTAGGATATAGCATAAGACGAATAGTACTAAATAAACTACACCTAAATTCCATGTAACTGTCTACTAATTTGGACCAAACATACCCAAAGGCCTACTTATATTTAACATTTCGTGTTCTAAGCTGCCACCAATTGTTCCTTTCTGCATATCAATTAAGCCAGAAACTGAACTGATACATTTTGCATTTCATTCGATAATCTTAAAATGCTATTGCACTGACCAGCATTACACTTGGACCATTTTTTTTTGCACATCAACTAACTAGCATTACAATGCTTTCAGCTTAAATATTCTTCCTTTTTTTTTTTTGCTGGTCTAGCTACGAAATAACTAACCTTATGGTTGTACTTTGTAGACAATTGGTACCATATTTCCTGTTGGGATATGTATTATTCACTCGGTGACAGTGTCGAACATGTATGAAAACAAATGATTTGTTATTTGCAACAAATGACTTTGTTCAATTGAAATTTAATAGCTACATATATTTATTGACTCAAACGATTTCTCAGCATTTCAACTTTTTACTTTCACTCAGCTGCACGCTTGTACACCAACATAGCTTGCTACGTACATAAATATGTATGTACTACACACATAGGTGCACAACCATACCTGTAATAGAGACATTTGCATGTATGTACGTGTGGTTGTGGAGGAATTAGTTTTTGTGTGCTTCATTTGGGCGTGACACAGTTTCGCCTGAATGCTTTGCAAATAATTTCATGCCTGCTGATTTTGTGTTGCTGCAGGTCCGCAAGATTTCTGTTTTTCTGTACAAACACCTGGTATTTACATGCATAAATACATACACATATACACATATGTAAATGTACATATACATACATATGTGTGAATGGATATCTATGGCAGAAGTACACACACTCAACTATGTAGTATTTAATATCCACTCTGCTACTTTTAGTGCAAGCTTTCCTTTGTGTTTATTTATTTAATTTCTTTTCACAATACCTTTTTGTCTCTGTTTCGTTTCTATTCAGATCTTATGACTTATGTCATAGTATTAATAACACAATGTTCGAAGGGTCCAATTTCACAAAATCCACTTTCACTAATTCCGGTAAGTAACACAAAATAATGTCAGGAGCAGGTAATTATGTACCTTTGTACTATTTAGAATGTCATTTGACGGTAACAAGAGCAAATTCAATTTAAATCTATTAAATACATTCTAGCGTGTCTCAGTCCTTTACCCACAAAAGCGGCACCTTTCTGAAATCTTTATGAAATGAGCAATTTTTTTATGTAATGTAAAGTTATAGCTCAGTACATTTTTTTTTTCACCCGAGATAGTCAAAGTTGAGGAAGAAAATATCAAAAAGTTAAAAATCCAGAAATAGTCCTAATTTTATGATGGTTCCTTAATATATTTTAACTACATTGCATTTGAGTATGGAGAGGCAACTATCTGGAAGTATTTTACATAAAAAATCTACTAAGTATTGCCCGGTTTGTAGTTGCAGTTAAAGAAAACACATGAAAAGGCACGATTTTTTTTTTAAATCGAAAAGATGTAAATATTTCAAAAACGGTGACACTTTTACCTGAAAATTTTTTGTTTATCAGTGAGCTCACCCCCCCTCCACCTACCTTCCCCTAAAGTTTGGCACGTTACTTCTGGGACACCATGTATAAAATTTAGGAAAATTCATAAAGTTTTTATCAAAATTTCGAAGTTTTTAATCTGCATCTTTGCAACATTTTTGTGTATGCAGTTCTTCAAGCGGCTTAAAAAATCACATTGATTTTTGAGAATTTTTTTTTTTTTGTGAAAACTTTTTGGTTTTTTTTTTTTTATAGGACAAATTTTGTTGCGCACGGTATCCCGCATTTTATTTCATAAAAAATGTATGCTTATATGAAAAAAAGAGCAAGAACCTCTCAGCAAAAAAATATTAAAAATCAAGGCTATCTATCCAACTCTTAAAAAATGTCTCGTTTTAAAGTAAAATCAATTCTAAATTATTCCAGATGTGGTCATTTAGCAAGGAGCTGTCAAACTACTAACAACTATATACTTTGATAACCCTGTCCTAATTCTTCGCTTATACGGATACTGGATCTATGGGGAAGTTCATAATCCGAATACATTTTCCAGCGTTTTTTTTTCTTTAGATTAAACATATAATTTATGTATGTACATACATATATACGTACGTGAAATAATAAATATTCAAATATTGCTATATTTGCTTATTTGTCAACGCAATCAAAGTGTAAATATGTAAAAGTATTTAAATGTACATACCTTCATACCTTTGTCGGTGTATACATAAATGCAACTGAGCTGTAAATTAAGTGAACTTTTTACAAACCAAACCCAGAGTGGTAATGCATAAAATATTAAAATCGACTCACTCACTCACTCACTTGGACGAGGGAGTGCTAGGTTACCAACCGCACACTGAATTGCAGGAGTTACCAAGCCGGCTGTCAAGCAGTTTGTCTGTCTGATTGTCTTTTTGGTTAAAGTATACATATGTAAGTATGTAAGCATGTACATCAGTAAAGCGGTTTCTGCAATGGACGCCTCCCGGCCTGCCTGGCTGCCAAGTGGGAAAGTCAAAAAAATAAAATATAAACAATAAAAACAAAAAGAGAAAAGGACCAGCTAAGGGAAATGGGAATGTACAATCAAAGTAAATTTAACTCTACGTGAGCAAACAGTATCTCACATACTCTGAATTCGGTTATGTGTATGTATGTATGTACATTTACATTCACACATGTCTACATATGTACGTATATAAGTAATAATACGCACCGAAATGGATAAATGAGTGCTTTTTATACTTGCGTGTCTTTTGCATGTGTGCACATCTGATGAGTAAAAAATTTATTGCTGATAAAAATAAGTGCACGAAAATCTCCAGTGTGCTTACGCTGACAAACATATACATACATATATGCATACCCGCCGGAAAATATTGAATTCATTTGTCTTCTCAGAAACATAGCTATGTACGGCAGCTATATATTTTTTACCAGTTCGAGCTATTCAAGTACGGCGGCGAGAAGATGGCAAGGTGCATGCAGAATATGGTCAGGAGAACGCACTCCCGACGACTGGAAGAAAGTCGATCCCGCCACAACGCAGGATCAGCATTCTAAACAGAGGTGTCATGGTCTTATCAAACGGATTGTGTGACAGACTGAAGCCCAGCGTCAACGAACTGACTGGACCTTATCAGTGTGGCCTTATATCTGTCTGGCAAATCCACCATTCACCAGGCATTCACCATACGCCAAATATTGGAAAGACTCGCGAGAATAGAATCAACACACACCATCTGTCTGAATTTGATATCCCCGCAAAACTGATTGTGAATCGCTTAGGCAGTTAAACTTGTTCGTTCATAAAATATACAATGTTAAATTTGAAACATTAAAGTAAAATTGCGTACGAAATACTTTTCCCGCAGGGTTCGTATACGAATACAAAAATGCCTTCATAAAAGAATAAATATTCTGCTCGTAATGCGAATCTCTGCATTTATTTGTATCTGCGATTAAGCAAGCGTGTAGGAGTGTGAACACGACATCTAAAGCCAAACATTTTCTGCTCGCATCGTTGCTTAGTAGCCAAATTAAAAGTGACAGCAAGCAAAAGCCTATGAAGGCAGTCGTAAATTTGTGGCTAGCTGAAATCCGTTGAAGTTAATTTTTTACCACCAACGCGCATTAATCTTTTACATTCTCGTTTTATATCTATAAATGTGTGTACTCATAAACACCGGGCACACATTTTCTCAGGAAATGTTAATCCAGTGCTGCGATTTCTACTTTTTCTCTCTCTGAAGCTCGAAATATGGAATTGGTAATAAATAAGTTAAGAGCTTAACTGATACGCGAAATCGCTTCTATATAAAAAAAGGTGCGCTGGGAATAGAGTTTGGATTATATTTGATTTGGATTCCGACAAAAATACAAGAAAAACTGCATTAGATGTGAGGTGTGAAGTCCGTTTAACTATTTTAATCATAAGCCAGAGGAAAGATAAGCCAGGTAATTGATTTTAATACACATAAATAGAAATCAAACTATCATAAAAGTGAACTCCATCTGACTCAAACTTCATAGCGCTCTCTCTTTTGTTGTTCAAGAGCAAAACAGTGGTATAAGCTGTTCACTTTCTACAGAAGACTTTCGCGGAGTTTTTGTTTCGAAGCCAACACTAGTAACCCAATTTGCTGAAGAGACTTGTCCACGAGGCACGAATAGCTACCCATAATTGACGCAAAGATTTGCAAACGAAATAAATAAACATACAACTGTACTAGCACCTATATATATATATGTATGTATATGTATAAAACATATGCAAGTAAGTAGAAAGAAGTTATTTTGCGTGTATCTCGAAATTTAGCAAGTGCCAGTTTTCCATGCATGCCATGTAACACCTTGCTTGTATGTATGTACATACACAAATACTTTTGTAAGCCCTTTATGCAAATTCACTTTAGATTCACTTTAGATGCGGCTTTTTTTTCGCACTCATTGTGTAACAAGCCGAAAAGCCGCAATTGCAACTATGTCAGATATGCAACGCTCGTATTTTGCTACTAACTTTCGCTGAAGTTGTCAACTTTTGTTGACACAAAGTCAAATGAAATGAAGTGGATGCGCTTGCTCTCAATGGAATGCAGCTTCAAATCCAGTAAGTATGTAAGTATTTAAAAAGTTTCTACCAACACCAGTATATGCGCTGATGAAAGTTGTTGTTAGTTGACAGTGAGTGAATGAATATGTGAGTGGAAGCGACAAGTCGCTCGAGTTTGACGAGTGAAAAATTCAATGCATTCATCAAACCAAGTTTTCAGGCTAAGCACAGTGGACATATGTATATTTATATAAAAGTACATAAAGTACATAGAGAAAAGTATTTATAGACTGCAACTCAAAACTAACAAAAATTTAGTCCTTTTCGCAAAAAAAGCCTTCGCAAAGAACTGGAAGCCGTGTTTTTGGCGGATTAATTTCTTTAAAATTATAAAAAAAAGTGTGCAAAAACAAACCAAAATATATGTTTGTATTTGAAACATATAAGGCGGTAAATAGCTTGCGCACAGTATGGCAAAGGAGCATTATCATTTAAACGTTTTCAAATGATGATTTATGAATGAGTGTAACATTCGACCAGCCTTGCGTTGATAGTTGATTTACATATGTAAATAATATTTTATCAACATAAACAATCAAAAGTTTTCTTTTCGATGTCCAAATTATCATAAAAAGAACATAACCTATGCTTATGTTGAAGGATTTCACAATTACAAAGTAATTTTTTATATGGAAATATCAAAAATTAACGCGATCTTTTAGAAACTTAAAACTTGCATCTTATTATAATGGAATTTAATAAGCTACACAACTGCATACCAAAAATTATTCCAGAAATTAAAATTAAAATGCTTGGAAATGGGATGAAAAGTTTATGGAATTTTTATAATTTTTGTACAAAGTCTGAAATTTAGAGATATGTATATGGCATTTGTTAGATAAAGAGCTACATATACTTTTATATAAAAATAAGGAACTTTAAAAAAAGCAACAGGAAAGTAGTAGTGTAGTAAGAAAAAGTAATAACTTAGTATTATATCGAACGCTTATATGTATACATACAATGCCCTCTTCCAGCAATTTTCATAGAAAAAAAAAAACTTTCCGGTGTTAAAAGCGAATATAAGCCGTCAATATGTTAGATTCAAGTCAACTTACTGAACTATACGAATATCGAAACATACAAAAAAGTAAAGAACATTTATTGCAATGGCGTTTACTATTTAATAAATAAGTAAAACAGTTGTAAGTCATAAAGTGTTGTGATTTACAGACTGCAAGCTACCAAGCAGTTGGAAGATTGCCGCCAACGAAAGGAAAAATAATAATAGCGCGCAGAATATGGCATGTTTCACCAATTTGGGCCCAGATTATTCCAAACTACTGAAGCGCGTCTAACTTTTTCCATATGGATTTATATTTATAACTGCATTGAGGTTTCGGATTGGTAACGGGATATTATATAAGCTTTTCGGCAGGCACGGCTATTTGGAACTCGTACTTAACTTTTTTTCCTTGCGTAAGCGGGAATTGAACCCAGCAAGTTGTACCCGTCATGCCACGCAAACATGAATACCTCCTCAATACGTTACCACGTCTACCTTTAAATTAAAACAACCCACAAGTAGATTTAGCAAATTGCAAATGAATTGTATTAACCGATAAAATGGAGTGATTACATACATATAGACCTAAACCTAAAAAATATTTGTACACATCCCGCACATGTGTGGATGTAGGGTATGTGCTTGGGTATGTACGACTACCATGCCTACGCTCTGTGGCATTGGAAACGCAAATCAACCATAAAGTGATGCAAACAAGCGAATCGAAAACATTGGAGCGTATCGAACATTGCATGTCTCGCCGTAATTACTGGCCGGCGAAAAAAAAAAAGAAACAAAAATAAAAACACAAAATTATATTGAACCGAAAATGAAAGGAAAAAGCGACGTTTTCGAAAAGATGGTAATGATTGAAAGGGAGCCAGTTGGGTCGAAGGTTGAGAGCAAACAGAAATAAATTCCAAACAGACATTCGCTGTCATAAAATAGCAACCTGCTACAACAAAAGCAACAACACACAATGATACTAATACGACAGGCATGTTAAAATCAAGTGGAATGCAGAGCGCGCGCGCGCGCCCGCCTTAATGTATGCTATAAATATTGTATTTGCTTCTTCGCCCACCTGGGGCCACCCGAGTGTATTGAGTATTGAAAGGTAATCAGCGCAGCAGAGCCTACAAGGCTTTGCACTTTATCCGACCGCGTGACAATCTAACTCGTCAAAAGTTGAGCACGATTCGCCATAAAAATAAATAATGAAAATTTGCATTAACCTTGAGCCGCCGTATAAAATAAACCAAAATGGAGGAAGCAAAATAATGGCAGGAAGTACGAGGCAGAAAAACTGTCTGCGCCTAAGAGTCAGCATAGAAACAATATGTTAAATGAGAGTAGGTAAGGAAGACGCGACTACGCCGCCTCTGTCAATAAAATGTCTAATCAATCAGGCCAATAATTTATGCACTGGAATATAGCGCATATTTTGTTTTATTCTTAAGTTCTTATGTTTTACCAGTAACGCTTGAATATGCATGTGAAGTGGCGCATACCCTGCCAGTCAATTTGTGGGTGATTTGTTAACGACATTTTTGCGGTTATCTGTCTGTGGGTGGAATTAATTAGCGAATTTGTTGCACATCGAAACTTTTGATACAGAAAAAAGTAAGAGTGTTTGTAAGGAAATGTTTCCACTTATCTACTCTGTACATTCATAAAAATTTTAAGTTTTTAAAAGGAATTCCGGAGTATGGAAAAGCAAAGCAAAAAGAGCACACTTTTACGAGTATAGATATTTTTGATTTGCTCCCTATTTACCCCGAAATATGCTCAGTTGCTGGGACCGAACATTATAATTTTAGTTATTGATGAAAACTGCCATTGAAAAGTTCACTATGAAGGAAATTTTCTATAACCAAGTGATGCATCGGTTATCGGTTTCTTTTTTTTACCGAGAATCAAATTCGACAATTTTCTTTTGCTTTTTGTAATTTTCATGCAAAATTAAAAAAAAAAAATATTTTTGATTTTTATTTTATAAATCCAAAATAACAATTATTTTTGACTTTTATTTAAATAATCTGCAAGTAACTGTTATTTTTGATTTTTATATTATATGTCCTAGAACAGTTATCGAATACTTTTATTTATACAAATCATCAATATAAATCGGTTCCTAACTTTTTACCCGACTTTCAAATAGGAGGAGGTTATCAGTTCGTCGGAATATTTTTTGCTAAAAATTACTTGTATTTTTAAAGTTACACGTATCAAAGTCATCATAATTTTTTGTGGCTAAAAAATTGATGGAGAACAAAAGTTTACTACGACTTATACAAATGACTTTTATAAGTATGACTAAAAAAATGAAAGTCAATGAGTTATTTATATTGATGACTTTTATAACTAAAAGCCACTGAATGTTTTTCATTTATGATGTTTATAAATAAAAGTCTTCAATAACTTTTATCTAAGACCACTGTACGACAAAATCAACTTTTTTTCTGGGTATTAGAACAAACCAATTTTTTTAAAAAGATTGAGTCAAAGGTAAAAAAGTAATTTCTCCGTTTTTCGAAGTTAGCTTCCGAAATCGAGATATGGGCCTTCGAAGGTCGAAATAGACCTTTGGTAAAAAAATTATATTTAATATTCAAAATCCAGTTTTTGTGTTTCAATTTGTTTTGTGCGAATGTCTATTTTATATTTTTTGATAATTTTTAATTTTTAATATTTTTCGGAATATAAATTTTTTGAACGTTGGTGTGTCAAATAAAAGCTGTTGGGTCTTTCTGATTGGCCGGAGCAGAAAGCTTTCTGATACAACTCTGCGCTGAACTGGTTTCCAAACGGGTTAAATGATTTAACTGGTTCAATTTTCCAACAATAATTGCATGCGATTTAACTTGTTTATGAACATGTTTTGTTTTAAAATTTATATCGTTATAAAGGTGATTCAACCCCTTTCTTTCGATATGCATATTTGTATACTTCGCATATAAAAATTTGAGAATACCCACATTTAAAGGAAAAAATTACTATAAAAAAAATATACATATATATTTTAAACAAAAAAATACCAACCGATTTTTAAACAATTGGTACCGTTGTAAAGGCAATTAAAGCACCTTTCTTATACTTATTCATCTACCAGCGAAACGGGGAGATTTTTTTTCTTGTAATTTGTAGAAAAAACTTAAGAAAAGTCTGCCTTACTCAAAAGGGGAGCATGTACCTAGAAACGGTGTTATTGCATGTTCTGCTGAACGAGGAATTTCGAGTTAATACTTACTTAAGTTCAATATAACTCTGTGACATAATTAGGCGATTGGCTTTTAATTGGCGAATCCAGGCTTCCCTTTAACTTATAACTTATAACTTTTGTATGCTTCGCGATAATTGGTTCTCAATTGAAACTCTGCTTTTATCCTTACAGATTTCGTCAATTCTCTGAGAGATGTGCGCGTCAAGATTCCACATGCTGCGCGACGCGGCGAAAAGGTGACGCTAAAATGCCTTTACGATTTGGAGGGTGATAGCCTATACTCGGTGAAATGGTACAAAGGACGCCGCGAATTTTACAGTTTTACGCCAAAGGAAACGCCAGCCATTAAAGTTTATCAAATCACAGGCGTGAGAGTTGAGGTAAGTGGAAGAGAAAAATAGAAACTAAATAACAGCAAATATTTCAAAAGCCAAAGGATTTTTAACTCTACAAACACATTTTCTTATCAACGCACTTTTGTTGCTTCGAAAATGTAATTTCGCGCCTGAAATTATGCCTACAAGCCGCAAGCAATATTGCGACCAACAGTCAGGCACATTATTGCCAGCAAACAAGCAATCAAAAGGGTTTGGTATTATCACTCGCTGCTCTATGCCCCGAGCTATGTGCAGAATCGGCATGCATTTGCCATGCTAATTAAAATCAAGTTGACAAATGTAAGACATGGCAAAGTTTTTTGTATGCCACATTAAGAGCAGCTTGGCATTTCAATAGAGGCAATCTTCATAAATAGTTTGACAAAGAAATTGTCAACACCAGCAAACGAAACGGGTAAACATTCAAACCACAATACATTGCACTTTGATTATTTACATTGGGCGAGTACATTATCGGGAGTAGGGAGTACTTGAGCACAAAACTTTCACCAAAATTCTTGGTAGAAAATTAAATTACTTTCTGTTTGCGTAAAACTTTTATGTTTGCATTCAATTCCTAGCGCCTAAAAGTAGACCTCAACACAGCACATAATTGTCACTTTGTGGGTGCCGTCATGGAATCATACGCTGAATATTTTCACAAAAGTGTTGAATAGTTGAAGAGTTTGAAATGTTGCATGAATATCGAGGGAATGAGAAACTGTTGAAAACTTTCGCTTTAATATTCATTCCTTGAATTTTATTATCATTTCAATGTTTTCTGCCTTTTGTTGTTATTGCTACGACTTGTTTGTGTGGCTTGCTATTTAGGTGTGGAATACCAAAATTAATTGCGTTGATTGTTTGGCAGTAATGGCCACTGTTTGATTAAGGACCCTCGAATTTGAGCCATAAATTCTAATGTTGCACGCAACTTTGAAAAAGATCTCGGAACTTCGATTGCCTTTAAATTGTTGTTAATAAAAATGGTACAATGCCTATTTCAGATGAAAATAATGCAAGCCCTATTTAGATTTTTTATTTATTTTATTTTTTTAACGAAATTCTAAGAAATTTTAATTAATTCAAGCAAAAATCAAACAAACTAGTACCGTTCCACATATTAAAAATTCAAAGTTGCTCGAATTCAAAATGACACTTTAAATATAACTTTGAATATATCAACTTTCTTTTTCAAGCACCAAATTAAGCATATATACATACATACATATGTTCTAGAGGGCTGCATGAATTCATTCAAACTTCTAGCCAAACAGAGTCCAGTAGATTTGAATATTTTACTTCACATACAAAACACTCAGCGTTTGGAATTTTGTAAGTTATGAATGTACATTTTGTTTCAAATTTTCTACCTTCAAATGGAAGAATGTGAATGATTGAATGGAAAACATTCAAACTCATTTCGGTAAAAGTTTTTTCTACAAACAAGTTTTTTCGTATTGTAATAGGAGCGCAGCAATACATACATACATACATACATATGTTTGTACATTTGTGCACGGAAAAAATATTTTTGGATATTCATACAAAAATTGTCATTTATTTCAATTCAATTTATTTCACTTTGTTTGAATATTCTAATGTCGAAACATATATCCGAATAGGTATTCACTCAAATTCCAAAAAATTTTAGGCCAAAATCATTAATTCGTTTTGTATATGAATAACTCATAAGCCGTTTTGAATGAATTCATGCAGCCCTCTAATATGTACTACATACTCCACGACATTGCGCCAGTGCATACTTACGTACAGTTGTCCACAAAATAAAAGGAGTGCGATATTTTGACCAGTTTTGGCTATTGGTCTTTTGTTTATTTAATGTTTTTTTCAGTTTTTTATAAAAAGTCTAGCGGTTTACACAACAAACACCATATAAATTCAGATTTCAAACTTTGAGCAAGGATTAATAAAGTTTCGAAAATGTTCACACAAACTTCAAACTTTTTTATCAGAATCTCTAAAAAAAATTGTGCTATCCAGTTTTGAATCCCATTTAATTTTATTATAATCAAGTGCAAGTTTAAAGCTTCAATGAAATTCCGTTGATTTTTGGCAATTCTTTTTTTTTTTTGCCAACGTGAAACACCTTCAACCAAAAAAAAATTCTCAAAAGTCAACGGGATCTTTTAGCAACTTGAAACTTGCACTTTATTATACTAGAATTAAATGGGCTTCACAACTGCATATCACAATTTTTTCTAAAGATTCTGATTAAAAAGTTTGAAGTTTGAGTGAAAATTTGCGAAATTTTTATAATTTTTGTACAAAGTTTGAAATCTGAATTTATATGGTGTTTATTGTAGAGCCAGCTAGACTTTGATAAAAAATTTATAAACAAAATACAAAATACATATCGCACTGCTTTTATTTTGTGGACAACTGTATATACGCACCTGTGCAGACGTCAGCATGCGGTGCAACAGCATGTCGCTCATACGCCACGTACACCACGAAGAAAGGCACAAAGCCAGCGAGAAAACGAGTAGGGAGTATATAAAAGTGAAAAACACACACACACACACAAATATATGTGTGTATGTGAATAAGGCACAAAAAGTTAAAAGGCAGCTGAAAGAGCGAGACTCGACATTCGCGTGGCCCATTGTTTACGTAAACAAAGCCAAACGCACTTTTCACTTCATAATACTTTGCTCGGCTGCTTGCTTGCTTTTGTTAACTGTGGTGATTGCACGTTTTTATATCCTTATTATGCTTGTCTTCGTTGTCATACAAATTATATTGCATAAAAAATATGCATATGCAATATATTACGATTTACCTAAGTGCGCACTTGCTTTTGCTCCGACGAAGGCTAAAGTATGGAGAAATAATATATAATATTGTAAAAGCGAAAATTTCGATTGTATGGTTAAAGTTGTTAAAATGGCGGGGTCATGCTGGGAACTAGCCATCTGGATACTATGCTTATATTTACGCCCAATTAATTCTACCTTTTCTAATTAGCCAAATGGTGTACCGATGCCTGTCGCGCTTTCGCTCACAAATCCCATAACTTTGGAAACATATCTTAACAAAAGTTTAACAAAATTTTTGTAAGTACATACATAAGTACAGCCCATGCTATAGTCGAATTTCTCAAAGCGTTTGCTTTCGCTTTTTGCTGTCACCTGTCTGTATATTTAGTTTTGAAACTCTACGAAAACTTTACGTGCATATACAACTCCCCTCCACATTGTGTTTACATATTTCAGCTGTGCAACATGTTGCAACGTAAATAAGCAAGTAGACAGCTTGTTTTTAATTTTCTACAACCAGGATAAAGCAAAACACACATTCCAACAAGCACTTGCAAAAGAGTCAATGCAAAGGGTGAATGGAAATTGTATTTCTTTTCTTTTTTTTTGCCAACAACCCCTTTCATGCTCTCAATTGGTTTTCATTTTATTTCGCTTCACCTGCTGTTCGAGACGCTCGTATTTTGCCACTTTCTTTTATAGCACTGCACACATGTGTCGCTTTCCAAATTCTAGTGCAGGTGTAAAATTGGTTTTTTCGAAAGTTTCTATATCGGCTTATTCCCTTTAGATGGTGACAATTTCACACTTTTTATGCAACTCAGCGGAGACTTTTTTTAAGCTTTTTTTTTTACATTTTGCCTTTTACTTTACTGCACCACATGTGATTTTCTGCACATACAGCTTCGGTTGTTGGTACATCATCATGTACATACATACATACGTATGTATGTACGTACATCTGACCTCCTCCATGTATGGCCCTTAAGCCAGTGAGTCACATGCGTTGGCCTCTTTTTTGCACTTCTTTAGTGTGTTGTGTTGTCAAAATCTGTTGTCAGTTCACTTTACATTCCGTTAGTTGACAATTTCGATTGCCAATTTTACAACTTAAAAGATTATCCGTCATACAGTAAGGTTTTCTTACGTAAGTATATGGCTACCCATTTTTTTTTATCGCTGATAACATCTTACACAAAATTACGCCAAACTCCAGGTAAAAAACGTCGCGTGATCAAAATAATAGGGTCAAAAAAGCAAAATGATATTGTTTGCATCTAATATTTACTTATTTTATGTTAACTAGCCAATGCCCGCCTTCTTCGCGCCGCCCGATTAGAACTTTTAAATATATTCTTAGTTTAGATGATACCATACCCCAGGATGGTTATAGTTACCAAATCATCTGTTGAAAGAAATATTTTTAGCTGATTTTTTCTGGGTGATATGGAAAACCAGTCCTTTCCGATATGAGCTTTCAGAGGATGAAAAGTTGTCCCGTACATTGGGTAAATGAGTCGCCTGACCTTTTTTTTATTGTTAAAATGACGCTAGGGTATACTTTCTTTGAAGGACTTGATCGAATCTTTCCTTGCAAATTCGCCACATTTACAATTTTTTCTTAATCTTGTTTCTGGATTCTATAAACCTAGGCTATCTCGATCAAAAATGTACGGCGCTCAGTAAGAGAATTTGTAATGTTTACCTGCCTGACTGCCACACAAGAAAAATATTCATTTGTTCTCTCTAGGCCTTTGATCAGGATTTCGTACTGCCTCCTAAATGTCAAACACTTCTTCTTGATACACCCGGGACACGGTGACGTGCCTAGAATATCTGAATGAGCAGAAATTCCTTTGATCCATAAATTGGTTCTTGGTCTTTCAGTCTTACAGCTGTAATAACGGCCGCCGCGAGCAATTCCATCAAGCGGATGTACATATATGCAAGATCGCATGGAGGGGACGACGACAGACAAAGGGCCAAATCAGCACATAATTTTCATTTAAAATGCATATGTATACATATTAGAGATACGCGCGGGATGTCGGGACCCGTGGAACCCACGGTACTGATTTCAAAATGGTCGGGATGGGCGATATCGGGAAGGTCGGTAAAAATTTTAGGTGCGTGACGGGCCCAAACTCCTCTCCCCACACTCCCGATAAAACCCGCAACTTCCGCAAATTCATAAAATCTTCCTTAAATACGTTTTATGAAATAAGCACTTTCGTGTATTATATTGACAAGAAGAGAACGAGCAGCAAAGCAACAAAAAATTTTCGGAAGATGCTAGACTTTTTATTATTTAAAATTAATTTGAAAGACATGTGAATTGAACTTAGTGTTAGATTTCGGGACCCAGGGGACCCGCGGTACAATTCCGAAAAACGTCGGGATGGGCGGGTTTCGGATTAACATTTTTGTCCCGTGCCCATCTCTAACATCAACATATGTACCTCGATCCATAACAGAACCCATATAAATAAAAGTTTCATGGTTTACACAAAGTTCACAAAAATTAATCAAATTTCAAAAAAAAAAAATATCAAAATTTCAAAAAATTTTATTTACAACTTTAAGAAGATCATATAACTCAATGTATTTTTATATGGAATAAAATTCGCAATACCCTCGGCGAAAAATATCTCAAAAAGCAATGGTAATTTTAACGCCTTGAAACTTGCACTTTAATTTGTATTTTGAGATTGAGAATTTATAATCCTTCTAGCAGCTTTTCAGCGATGAATTAAAAGTGAGACACACAATGGCTACAGGCCTGGGAGGATTCTTTTATATATAGATCACTCATTCATACCGTTATACTCAAGTAGCACACTGGTGTATAACTTGGTGTAATTTTGTGAATTTTGGTACAATTAATCGGTACACCAGTGTGCTACTCATAATTTTACGACGCTCACATATTGGCAAGATCTGACCATGTGTTTTAATATTTTTGTAATTTTAATTATTCGTTTAAAATATATAGTATATTCTTTAACTTAAACCATCCAAGTTCCAAGTTTCAATCTTTGTGCAAAAATAAAAAAAAGAAATCAACAAAAAACCTTTCGTAAATCCTTCGAGCTTTTTAATTCGATTTTTTAGAAATATTTTGAGTATGAAGTTTTGTTACCCCTATTCGAATGTCATCAGCGGCAACACATTAAAAAGTATTAATTAAAATGAAAATAATTGCCGATTTTAATATTTGTTTTCTGTTTGGTTCTCTGTGACTATGAAAAAGCACCTGTGAAGTTCATAACAAAAGCGTTTTCAACGAAAAATTCGATCAGAAAGGGCCGCTTCACATTCTTTTCGGTACTTTTCTGTAGACGCGTTACGGATACACTCTTTTGTGGGAGAAAGTATCCGAAAAGCGACAGAGAATAAAATTGGAAAGCGGATAAAATACCAGGTTTTTATAAGAAATTGTTTTGATTTGCTGGCGCTCGAAATCGGTTTTGTCATCTGAAAAACCTATTGCATTTTTGCACGTTCGCCGTTTTAGACGGTCTGAAAAGACTAGTGTGCGCAAAGGCTCAATACTGATATACAGCCCATAAATAATCTCAAATTTTTATAACAAAAGGTATTTTGTCATTAGTCTGAAATAAAAAAGTGATAAATCGGTCGGTTCAAATGGCATTAAGCTATCAAATCAAAAGTAAAAGTAGTTGGATCTATTCCCCATTCTCCCTGGCTTTCACACATACACACATATGTATATGTCTGTAATCCAAAAATAATTCATATTTACAAAAAAAACGTACACATTTCATTAATGATTAGCCTGCTCGTACACATACTGATATTCATATTTCAATTTTCTTGCACTTGAAGTTCAAAAGGTTGATTTGTTGAATAGCTTGGCAAGCGGCAAAACGAATGATTATTATCTACTTAATTACTTAAATCAGAATGGGACACAAATACTACTTAGCGACACTTTTATTATATTTATTCGGTAATTAACAGCTACCGAAGCAGTACACACAATCAACAAAGTGGAACAAAATATGAGATTAAGTTGATATCCGAAAAACTATTGTACGAATACATACATTAATTTGATATAAATAACAGTTAAATTACACAAGAGGGTCCACTTTCGTCGACATAGAGTTATTTGTTTCTAAAAATATTTCCTTGATAAATTCACTGTATCAAATATTTGACATTAACCTTAATCGCATTGAAATGGCATGAGCATTGATTTGTGTGTATACTTGTATACATTAATATGCACATACATACATATGTCTAAGCTAAGGGTGTTATTTCCGATAAAATGACAATACATAAATTCTTTCTATAATTCAAGTCATTATATCAATAACACTGCTGGTATGCACGTAAATACGTATGTATGTATGTACATGTGAATGTTCGTAAAATATGAATGTATCCTGCAGTAAAAAATTACCAATTGATAAAAAATAACCAGCTTTGTAGTTAGCATTTTTGCGGCATTTCGATAAATGCCCCGCTTTTAATTAGCTATGGCAAAACGAACTTAAAGTCTTCATACCAAAATTACTTCAAAAACACTTTTAATGCGCTTCACAGAAGCTTTTTCGAACTCAGAGCTAATACAATGAAGATCAAAATTTTGTATGTATTATCATTTTGATGTTATGTCTGATGTAAGTCACGTAAATTTTTTCCTTTTGATACATCTACGTCCAAAAGTAGTTAGTTACAAGGGGGTTGGCACCTAACTCAGGGGTTTCCGGGTCTGACTATTTTTCGGCCATCGCCATAGAAAATAATCTCCAAATAAATCTGCAAAGAAAATAAACAGCTAAAATTTAATACTAGCGGAATCCGAATCAGTTTTAAGTTATTTCCAAGTAAGCTTCATTTCCTGCAGGGTATGTACATATGTATATATGTATGTATGTAAAATATGTAAGTACTTTATAGAAACGAACGCAATCATGACCACCAAATCAATTACGAGTAGTAATAAAAGTGGGAAGTACTACTTATAACAACTACAAGTGTAGCCAGTAAGCTATTCGTTAACTATGCAATTATGGTGTACGGAAATATTGTAGATACATATGTATGTATGTATGTATGTGCATGCATACCGTGAAGAGACACATGTAGTTATGTGAAGTGACACGCCGTCGCTGTTACCTCCGCTACATTCCAGTTGAAATGGCCAGGAATTCGAGCTAACTAATGCATACAGAACTATGTAGATGCATAGCCACCTGACAATTTTGTATGCCGGTAATAAGAAAACGTTTCACCCTCGACAAGAAATCTATTGCCGGTAATATCGCTATCGTATCGATTTCTTATTACCAGTCGCAATAAAAAGTCCATTGAAGGCAACTCGCCTGGGCGAGTCGTTTTCTTCTTATTACCTGAATAAATCGTTTTCTTATCGCTTTACTATTTCTACGGGCGATATTAGAAATAATTTTATTATTTTCAATACTTTATTTATATTTTCTATACAAAATTGGAACTTAAAAACTAAATTAATTATTTCTCTCGGTATGGGGCTTCCTATTTTTTTTTTTTCAATTCTATCTTTGGCCTACATTATATACTTTTGGATAATACTCTAACGCGAAATTCATCAGTTTGGGAATTTTTGATAACTTATTTATTCCACAAATGAAATGAAATAAAAGAAAATACATTTCCCTTATCCGGGAACATACAGAAAACGATTTCCATTTTTGTTACTTTACGTATCCTGTAGCTGAGTGTGCAGAGGAGCATACTACTTTTTGTTAGCTTTCAGGTCCCCGGACCGAATGCTGTCAGAGGCTAAACATCCATATGATATAAAAAGTACTTATTAAAATTTAAATACGCAAATGCTAATTCTAATTAACCCAATTTTTTTTTTTTTTTTGTACTTACCTATTTAAAATACTTTCAAATGTGATTAAAGTTTAATAAAGGTCGCATATTCCTTAATTTTATAATACGCTATGTAGCCTTGTGCCTTAAAATTAAGGAATAAGCGTTCGTTATTTTAAAATGCAACACATTTAAAACTATATAGTTATTTTAAGTAGTTAAGTACAAACATTTTTTTTTTTTTTAGTTAGGCCACTTTTGCTCTCATGACCTCAATTCTAATATTGGTTAAGTGTTTGGTTTTTTGCTACTATAAAAAAGCTTCTACGGAGTTCAAAATGAAGCCGTTTTTAACAAAAAGTAAAATCAAAAAATGTTTAGCCCAAAGCGCATCCGTTTCACAACCATTTTCGGTAAATACGTTTGGGATGCGCACTTTAGTGGTAGAATGGTTGAAAGATCAGGTTTTTATATCAAATTGTTTATATTTTCGGGTACGTTTCCGGATATTTTGCTGGCTGCGACTTAATATCATTTGCATGTGTGTCAAGTTAGCTCTACACTTTTCGAAAATAAATATGCTGCTAATGGTACTATATAACAATAAAAAAAAATAATATAAAAAAAAACTTTTTAATATACAACGCTTTTATAAATGGACTAAAAAGTAGAAAATAATATTTCTCAGTCCCATAGAATTTGTTTTGATAACTTTTGATTTTGAAATTTTAGCAAAAGTCATTATAAACAATCTATGAAATTGAAAAGGAAAAAGAAAAACGTGGAGCGCATGCAATACAAAGCATTCGATTTAATTGACAATAGTCAAACTACATAACGTAGACCTAAAATTTCTACAGCGAAAGTAGAACTTTGAAATCGATTTTAAGCGGTCGTTATTCATATACCCACATACATACATACATATATTACTTTTCATATCAATTCAAGTGTATTACATGCGCCCCACGCTTTTCATTTTCAATTTCATAGATTGTTTATAATGACTTTTGCTAAAATTTCAAAATCTAAAGTTATCAAAACAAATTCTATGGCACTGAGAAATATTATTTTCTACTTTTTAGTCCATTTATAAAAGCGTTGTATATTAA